>NW_026652277.1:33703107-33913507 GCF_009828535.3 Hylobates moloch
ACTGATTAATGTCTGCCTGTAACTTCTGTCCCCCTAAAATGTATAAAATCAAGCTGTAACCCAACCACCTTGGTTACACATTTTCAAGAACTCCTGAGGCTGTGTCACAGACCTTGGTCACTCTTATTTGGCTCAGAATAAACCTCTTTAAATCTTTAAAAAAAAAAAAAAAAAAAAAAAAAAAAAAACTTATGGGATACAGCCAAAGATGTTTTAAAAGGAAAGTCTACAGCTGTAAACATATACACTAAAAAAGAAACACCTCGGCCGGGCATGGTGGCTCATGCCTGTAATCCCAGCAGTTTGGGAGGCCAAGCGGGGCAGATCACCTGATGTCAGCAGTTCGAGACTAGCCTGGCCAACATGGTGAAACCTTGTCTCTACTAAAAATACAAAAATTAGCCAGGCGTGGTGGCAGGCACCTGTAAGTCCAGCTACTCGAGAGGCTGAGGCAGGAGAATCGCTTGAATCCAGGAGGCAAAGGTTGCAGTAAGCTGAGATTGCGCCACTGCACTCCAGCCTGGGTGACAGAGCGAGACTGCCTTAAAAAAAAAAAAAAACTCACATTAACAACCCAACTTTTACCTCAAGAACTAGAAAAAGAAAAAAAGATAAAACCTAAGGCTAACAGAAGGAAATAATAAATATTAGAAATTAATAGGCAATAAGGAAGACTGAGGTGGAAGGACTGCCTGAGGCCAGGAATGCAAGACCAGCCTGGATAACACAGCAAGACCCCATCTTTACCCAAAAACAAAAAACAATGAAAAGAAAAAAAGTGGCCAACCCTTAGCTAGACTACCGAAGAAAAAAAGAGATAAGACTCAATAACTAAAAAGGAGAAGAGAAAACTTCCCAGCTCATTTTTTTTTTGTTTTGTTTTTGAGATGGAGTTTCACTCTTATTGCCCAGGCTGGAGTGCAATGGAGCAATCTCTGCTCACCGCAACCTCCGCCTCCTGGGTTCAAGCAATTCTCCTGCCTCAGCCTCTCGAGTAGCTGGGATTACAGGCATGTGCCACCACGCCTGGCTAATTTTGTATTTTTAGTGGAGATGGTGTTTCTCAATGTTGGTCAGGCTGGTCTCAAACTCCCAACCTCAGGTGATCCACCTGCCTCAGCCTCCCAAAGTGCTGGGATTACAGGCGTCAGCCACTACGCCCGGCCCAAGCTCATACTTTGAAACCAGCATTACCCTTATACCAAAGCCAGATAAAGACTAAAGACCAGTATCCCTTATAAATACTGATGCAAAATCTTGAACAAAACACTAACAAATGAATTCAACAGCACACTGAAAGGACTATACACCATGACCAAGTGGAATTTATTCCGGGAATGCAAGAATATTCAAAAACAAAAATCAATTTAACACATCACATTAACAGAATGAAGGATAAAAATCACATAATCATCTCAATTGATTCAGAAAAACAATCTGACAAGATCCTTCAACATAAAGACACTCAACAAACTAGCAATACATGAAAACCACCTCAACATAACAAAGCTCATATATAAGATGCCCATAACTAACATCAAACTCAATGGTGAAAGACAGAAAGCTTTTCATCTAAGTCCAGGAACATGATAAAGATGCCAGCTTTCATCACTTCTATTCAACATTGTATTAGAAGTCCTAGCCAGAGCAATTAGGCAAGAAAAAGAAATAAAAGGCATCCAAATTAAAAAGGAAGAAGTAAAATTATCTCTGTTCACAGACGACATGATCTTATACATGTAGAAAATCTTAAAGATTTCATTAAAAAAACTGTTAGAGCTAATAAACTAAAAGTTGCAGGATAATCAACACACAAAAATCAGTTGCATTTCTATACACTAACAATGAATAATTTTAAGATAAATTAAGGAACAATTCCATTTAAAAATAAATTTCCATTAAAAATAAAATACCTAGAAATAAACCTAAACTAAGGAGGTTAAAAGACTTGTATACTGCAAACTACAACACGTTGCCAAAAGAAAGTAAAGACAACACAAATAGTGTAGACATCCCATGTTCATGGATCTGAAAACGATATGGTTAAGATGTCAATATTACCCAAAGCAGTTTACAAATTCAATGCAATCCTTACCAAAATCCCAATGGCATATTTTGCAGAAATTGAAAAAAATTCTAAAATTCACATGAAATCTCAAGGGACCCAAATAGCCAAAACAACTCTGAAAAACAGATTTGGAAGACTCACACTTCCTGATATCAAAACATACTACAGAGCTACAGTAATGAAAACGGTGTAATACTGGCATAAAAACAGATACACAGACAAATGGAAAAGAATCCAGAAATAAATCCTTGTGTATCTGGTCATATGTGTTTTTTGGGAGGTTTTTTATTTTGTTTTTTAAAGATGGGGTCTCATCTTGTCACCTAAGCTGGAGTGCAGTGGCACAATCATAGCTCACTGCCACCTCAAACTCTTTAGGGCTCAAGGAGTCCTCCTGCCTCAGCCTCCCAAGTAGTTGGCACTACAGGCGCATGCCAACACGCCTGGCTAATTTTTGTATTCTTTGTAGAGACAGGGTTTTGCGATCTTGCCCAAACCGGTCTCAAATTCCTGGGCTCAAGCAATCCTCCAGCTTCAGCCTCCCAAAGTGCAGGGATTACAGGTGTGAGGCACCACACCTGGCCTCAGATGGTTTTCGACAAGGGTGCCAACCGGCAAAGAATAGTCTCTTCAATAAACACTGTTGGGAAAACTGGATCCAAATGCCAAAGAATAAAGTTGTACCCTTATCTTAACCATATATAAAAATTAACTCAAAATAGATTAAAGACCTGAACATGAGACCCAAAACTATAAAACTCCTAGATGAAAACATAAGGGAAATGGGGAAATACTTTGTGACAATGGACTAGGCAATGATTGTTTGGAGATGACACCAAAAGCACAGGCAATTAAAGCAAAAACAGACAGATGAGACTACTCAAACTTAAAAACTTTTGTTCATCAAAGGACACAATCAACAGAGTAAAAGGCAACCTATGGAATAGGAGAAGAGATTTACAAATAACATACCTGGTAATGAGTTGATATCTAGTTTATATTTTAAAACTCCTACAACATAACATCAAAAAATGAATTAACCCAATTTTTAAAATGGGCAAAAGACTTAAACAGACGTTTCTCCAAAGATGATATATACTAGCCAACAGGCATATGAAACGTGCTCAACATCACTAATCATCAGAAAAATGCAAATCAAAACCTGTATGAAATATCAGCTCATACCCATTAGGATGACTACTGTGAAAAACAAAAAAACAGAAAAGAACAAATGTTGGTGGGGATATGGAGAAATCAGAACCCTTCTACATTGTGTTGGAATTGTAAAACAATCCAACTACTACAGAAAACAGAATGATTGCTCCTCAAAAAACTAAAAACAAATAATCGTGTGATCCAGCAATCCCACTTCTGGGTATATATCCAAAAGAACTGAAAGCAGGGTCTCAAGGAGATATTTGCACACTCATGTTCATAAGCACTATTTACAATAACCAAGAGGTAGAGACAACCCAAATGTCCATCAAGAGAAGAATGGATAAACACAACATGCGGTACACATAAAATGAAATACTATGCAGCCTTACAAAGGAAATCCTGTGACAGGTACAACATGAAGGAACTTTGAGGGCATTAAGTGAAATCAGCCAGTCACAAAAGAAAAAATATTGTGTAATTTGACTTACATGAGGTGTCTAAAGTAGTCAAATTCATACAGAAAGTAGAATAGTAGTTACCTGTTTGGGAAACAGGACAGAGAGTTGCTGTTTCAGGGGTATGAAGTTCAGTTCTGCAAAATGAAAATGTTCTAGAGATCTGTTTCACAATATAAATACGCTTAACACTACTGAACTATACACATAAAAATAATTAAGACAGTAAAGTTAAATGTGTTTTTTATAACAAATTTTTAAAAGATATGTAAAAAATGGTAAATTACAAAACTGTATAGGTATATATAATGCAGAGCAACAATTCTATTTTATTTTGAAAGAAAAACAACAGCAGATAACATTTGAGATTTTACTACATACCAAGCACTGATTAGACAGAGAATTAATCCTCACACCACCACCAAGAGATAGGTACTATTATCACAGATATCTCATTTTACAGATGAGAAAGCCGAGGCACAGATTAACATGTCCAAAAAAACACAGGGGTAATTAATGACAAGTCCAGGTTTTGAATGCAGGCCCTCTTAAGACAGCATCCATGCTAGAATTATGATAGTTTTCACCTAACACACTTCTGTTTTAAATTTCTGCAAAGATCATGTACTCCTTTTTATAATAATATATTTAAAAGGAAATATTTGCATTTTGGAAAAAAATATTCAACTGAACAGCAAGGTCTCTAACTCTACTAACAATCATTTCATTTCCTTTTATTTCTGTACTTGGACTCTTCCTTAAAGTAAAGCTGCTGATCTACTTGCTACTACCTACATGCCTCAGCTTGCTCCTACTTCCATAAACACACCCTTTCCCTGCAGAGAATGTCCTCTCCTTCACCTTAATATATACTGTTTTATTTACCTACTCATCTATTTGATTTTCACACCTATTTTATTTATCAAAATTCAGTTCTTAACTCCTTCATGAGGCCTTTCAAAGCCTGTCTTTACCTAGTCCATTGTTCAGCTACTTAGTGTGCTGCTTTTAACAACTGTTCTTTAGCTGTTTTATCTGTATCCTCCACATCAGCAATGTTCCTTGAAGATGTCACTACCCCTTCTTCTAAAGGCAAGGACATTACAGGAGGAAGCATACCTAGCACTCAGATCTAGATTTCTAAAAACATTACTGCCAGAAACCAGGGCTGCTTAGAAACAAGACTGACTGCAGATCTGGGGCTGGGAGAGTACTAGGCAATGTGTTTTATCATATGACAGAGAGCTAGGAAGCAATCAGAGAGTAATGGAGGAGACTCAAAAGGATATAGAAGCCCCTTTAAAGATGGTAACACTAATCAAAATTTGAGACAATTTGAACATGAAAAAGAAAACAAGCCGAAGCTCCTAATTGAAAACAACAAACATTTGCAACTACTGGTTAGTGCCCAGTACACAACCATTTCTATCTTCTTGGTAGGAATGGTGGAACGTAGTTCATTCACCAGTTGATGAGGGAAAACTCTTCTTTACAGAAAAAAAAAAAAAAAAAAAAATCAGCTATTGAATGACAGACTTAGGAAGAAAATCACCATTTGCAAACTCCACTGAAATAATTATCAGGTAAGGATCATCGCAATGCTAAAACCACTCAGAGAAAGATTGTTGAGAAAATGCATACTCTCCAAGTGCCAGAATATCATCCCACAGATTAAATGCCAATTGTGAGGTTAAAAAAAAGTACCTGTGCAATCAATGGTGATCTGCTAGGAACAGAACCACTAGCCACTCTGTGCCTCCTGATGTGATGAAATGTGAAGTGGATAACATCACCTGTGAGTCTTGTCAACAGCGTTTCACGGTCAGGTGCAGTGGCTCACACCTGTAAACCCAGTACTTTGAGAGGCCGAGGCAGGCAGATTACTTGAGCCCAGGAGTTAGACAGCAGCCCGGGCAACATAGGGAGATCTCCATCTCTACGAAAACTACAAAAATTAGCCAGGCATGGTGGCATGCCTGTGGTCCCAGCTACTAGGAGGCCAAGGCGGGAGCATCACTTGGGCTCAGGAGGTTGAGGCTGTAGTGAGCCATGATCGCACCACTGCACTGTAGCCTGGGCAACAGAATGAGACCCTGTCTCAAAAAAAAAAAAAAAAAAAAAAGTGTTTCCCAAATCTAACAAAGCAGTTGGGCTTGATTTCTGGCTTACAGAAACTACAAGGGACAAAAGAACAACTTAAAGACACTTTGAGGAAATAATCAGTTAATCAAAAATGTGTAACATTCTACAAGACAATTGACTAGCCTCTTCAAGAAGTTAGTATCATGAAAATAAGATGAGGACTATTCTAAATTAAGAGACATGACAGCCAAATGCTGTATGTGAGCTTTGATAGGTTCCTGATTCTATAATCAAAAAGCAAAACAAACAAAAAAGCTCTTATGGATGACATTTGGGAGATAAAGTAAGATTGCCCTATTAGATGAAATCAGAGAATTCTTGTTAATCTTCTTAGGTGTAATAATAGTGTTATAGTTAAGAATGCCCTTGTCATTAGAAAATGCTTGCTGAATATTTAATAGATTCAGTGTCATGTTTTCTGTGTCTTAGTCCCAAAATATTTCAACAAATACACATATACACACACACCCAATACACATACAAGCACACATAAATAAAACAAATACAGCAAAATGTTAACAGGTGATGAGTATACTACAATTATACTATATTCTTCTTTAAACTTTTCTATTTGTTTGAAATTTTTCACAGTAAAAAGCTAGAGAAACTCAGTAAAATTATAAAAAATTCAGGGAAAACATAGTTCCTTGTCTATAACTTTCACTAGCACTTCCCTGTTATTTATCTTTTTTCCAGTACTTCTTGTCTATACAAGAACAGCATAAGCCCCTTGATTTTTGCAAGTGTACTGATGCAAATAGCCCATTGAACACTGCTGTTCATGAGTAATACACAACTCTGGACTGGCAAATATAAAAAGTCTGTTAACAACAAGTCCTAGCTAGCACATGAAACAAAATAAACTCTCTATAAGTACAATCATTTTTGTTTTTTGTTTAATGCTAAAGTCTGAGATTTTAGTGCAGTCATCCGAGTATGTACATTGTACTAAATATGTAGTTTCTTATCCCTCGCCCCCAGCCCGCCCTCCCCCTTCTGAGTCTCCAAAGTCCATTATACCACTCTGAATGTCTTTGAGTACCCACAGCTTAGCTCCTACTTGTAAATGAGACGACATGGTACTTGGTTTTCCATTCCGGAGTTACTTCACTTAGAATAATGGCCTCTGGTTCCTTCCAAGTTGCTGCAAAAGATATTATTTCATTCTTCTTTTAATGGCTGGGGAGTATTTCATGATGTATATATATCAAATTTTCTTTATCCACTCATCAGCTGACACTTAGGTTGGTTCCATATCTTTGCAATTGTGAAATGTGCTGCGATAAACATACATATACAGGTGTCTTTTTATATAATGACTTCTCTTCCTTTGCATAGATACCCAGTGGTTTCTACAGTGGTTGTAGTAATTTACATTCCCACCAGCAGTGTTTAAGTATTCCCTTTTCATCACATCCATGCCAACATCTATTGTTCTTTGACTTTTTAGTAATGGCCATTCTGGCTGGAGTAAGGTGGTATCTCATTGCGGTTTTAATTTGCATTTCCCTGATGATTAGTGACATTGAGCATTTTTTCATACGTTTGTTCGCCATATCTTCTTTTGAGAAAATTCTATTCAGGTCATTTGCCCACTTTTTGATGAGATTATTTGATTTTTTTTTCTTGCTGATTTGTTTGAGTTCCTTGTAGATTCTGGGTATTAGTCCTTTGTCAGATGCATAGTTTGCAAATATTTTCTCCCTACAGGTTGTCTGTTTACTGTATTATTATTATTTTTGCTGTGCAGAAGCTTTTTACTTTAATTATGTCCCAATTATTTATTTTGAAGTACAACCACTTTGAAAAACAATCTGGTATCATCAAAGTAAAGCTAAACACATATCCTATGACCCAAAAAATTTTCTCCTTAGGGGTATACCCAAGAGAAATTCTTGCAAACAGGCACCAAGAAGCAGGCACAAGAATGTCTAGAGCAGCACTACTTATAATAGAAAAACCTTAACAACCCAAATTTCCATTGACAGAAGAATGAAAAAGTTACGATATATTAATTCATTGGAATATCACACAGCAGTGAAAACAATGAAAATGAACAAACCAGAGCTACAATGAAACATGGATAAATCTCAGGAACATAATGACAAACAAAAAAAGGCATGTTGTAGAAGAATACATGTAATCATTTTGTTCGTAAAATTTCAAAAACATTAAAAATACATTTTTTAAGAAATCAAACAGGAAATGCAAATGAATGATAAACACAAAATTCAAGATATGGAATACCTCTTGGATGAGGGACAAAGACAAAGGAGCCTTCTGTTTTCACTTGTTTTCCTGGTAATGTTCTTTTTAATCAGTTAGATGGTAGGTATATAGGCATTTACTATATCATGCTTCTTTAGATCCCGTGGATGATTTGCTGTGTTATTTTGTGTGTGTGTGTGTGTGGTGTGTGTGTGTGTGTGTGCATATGTGTATCTGTCCACCGTTCCTTGGCTAATAACTTCCCTAGCCTTGTTGCAGTCTCGTTATATTGTTGGGTGCTTTAGGCCTCAGGAAACAGACTCTCTCCAACCTTCTCCTGCTCTCTTCCTTTCACCCTACCTGAAGGCAGGTCTCTAACCCCCACCCCCCACCTTTCTGATGAGGGTCATAAGACTCTCATTCCAGAGAGGGTCCCACCCCATATACCCTGAAGGAATGAAGCTTCCATAAAAACCCAAGAGGATTGGGTTCAGAGAGTTTCCAAACAGCTAGCTGAACACTGAACTCATGGAAGCTCGGCATACCTTCCCCCATACCTTGCCCTATGCATCTCTTCATCTGTATCCTCTGCAATATTCTTTATAATAAACTAGTAAAATAAGTGTTTTCTTGAGTTCTGTGAGCTGCTCTAGCAAATTAACCAAACCCAAAAAGGGGGGGCCATGGGAACCCCAACTTGAAGCCAGTCAAGTTTTAAGTTCCAGAGGCCCAAACTCGTGACTGGTGTCTGAACGGGGTGGGAAAGGGGCAGTTTTCAGGACTAAGCCCTCGATCTGTGGGATCTGACACTATATCCAGTCAAACAGTGTAGGAAATGAACTAAAGGACACCCAGTTGGTGTCCACTGCAGAAATGATTGCTGGCTTGGTGGTGAGGAGAAACCCCCATACGTTTGGTTACAGAAATCATCTGTGTTGATGACTGTGTGGTATGAGAACAGAGGGAAAAAAGTTTGAGTTTTTTCCCAAACATTTACTAATATTTTTATTCTACTCAATATCAAAAACAATTTAGAAAACATACATCTATAGATCCTGACTGTATGGTCCTTAAAACTTTAATTCAAAAATAATATTAAATTATTCATGCAACAACATTCACATTTTTCTCTATTATTTGTTTAATGGAGTGAGAAGTTAACAGTATTCTAATAGTCAATCCCATCCCTATTACCAGTTAGTGAAATAATCAGTAATAACATAAATCTCCACTCAGAAGACGAAAAAGGTTATGACATTTTTAAAACCTAACGGAACTTACATTTACCTATTTTACTGAATGACTAAGCCTGTAACTTGCTTAGTAAGTTTTTGAATGACTAAGCCTGTAATTTGCTTAGGGTTAACCTTCAGAATGTGATGCAAAGATTGGTTTGCGTTTTGCACTTAAATCACAGCAGAAGCATTAAACACACATTCAAAACACAGAGAAGTCTCTGTTGCCTCCCACTTTATAATGATAAGGGAAGTTGCTAAAGTTACAATTTCACTTATCATTTATATCCTAACCACTCTTTAAAGGCTTGAGCCTGTGACCCAGATAAATGCCACATTAGCAGATAGCAGACCCCAACTAACAGGGGCTTTTCTTGGTTTGTTTTTTTGTTTGTTTGTTTGTTTTTGAAACAGAGTCTTACTCTGTTGCCCAGGCTGGAGTGCAGTGGCGCAATCTCAGCTCACTGCAACTCCACCTCTCAGGTTCAAGAGATTCTTGTGCCTCAGCCTCCTGAGTAGTAGCTGGGATTACAGGCATGCACCATCACCACTCAGCTAATTTTTGTATTTTTAGTAGAAACGGGGTTTCCCCACATTGACCAGGCTGATCTCATAGCAAGAGATCTGCCCGCCTCAGCCTCCCAAAGTGCTGAGATTACAGGCATAAGCCACCATGCCTGGCCTTAACAGGGTTTTTAGAAATACTTTCCAACAGACATGACACAGCTCTGGTATATCAGGAAGAAATCTTTACTGAGCCTTGCAATAAGTCAGGTTACTGGAGATAAAAACAGGAGAGAACTTATTTACAACTTACAAAGCATGAGAAGTTCCACGGGGTCCCCATCCTAGTTTCATCCATGAGGTGCCCCCCCCCCCCCACACACACACACACAATGAGAAAAGCAGGCCTCGTTTACAGAGTGTTTTGAATTGCTCTTTATTCAAAGCCAGAGACAAGACTGATACCAATCAAGGAAATTAAAGTAAAAGACTTATAATTGTTGAGCTGGGAGCACTACCTGCCCAAGCATGAATAAAACAATGCTTCATGTTAAAACTGTGGGGTCAGGCGAAGTTCAGGATCGCTGCACAAATGGTTGTAATTACATTTATATTCCATTACATTAAACATTTGATACAGAATGAAGCTCAACAGTTGCTTTATAAAGTATTTCTGCCTATTTAATATCTAAAAGTGTTTGCTATTGCAGTAATACCAAAGACAATTACAGAAGCAGTTACCGTGCCACTGCTTTTCTTCTGAGTATCTAGAGCTGGAATGAGCTTAGCTATGCACTTATGTCTGTCACTCCTATGAAATTTACTAAAACTTAACTAAAATTTTGCAATATGCTAAACATGAAAAAGATTCACCTTAAAAAACTGTGACTAAAAGTTGATTTCAATCCACAAACTAAGTGAACAGTATAAGATCACATTTCCTATAGAACTTCAATTTCCAAAAACGTAACTCAAAGACTTGTATAACTTTTGATTACCTACCAACCAAATGATGCTTGTTTTTTTGTTGTTGTTGTTTTACAAATTCTACTGTAATATAGGTATATTTCATGCCAAAACTTCATAGATGACCAGAAGGCCCTCAAACCAACAATAATCCACTAAATAACTACACTGTGAGAACCACTGTTCTGGACAAGGATATAGAATTAGCTTAGGATAGTTCAATTCTGGGTTCATGTACCAAATCATGTACCATTATTAAATGTTCCTAAGTCAAAATGATTTAAATTTTCGAGGAACATTTATTGAAGAGTAAACAGCAGCTAAAAAATTGGAAAGAAATTAAATTCAACTATAAGTGAATAAACAAATGACAGTACACCCATAAGTCTTTATAAAGGATCATGTAAATGTAGCCATGACATGACACTACCAAAACACTGGTTAAGACATAAGGATGAGAAAATTCTCTAAGATTATATGTATTATGGTTGCCATTTTTGTAAAAACATATACAACTATGTGCACATGAATAAATATGCAAATATGTTCTTAAGAATACACACCAAAATTTCATAGAAATCATCTCTGGGTAATTGATTATCTTCACATATATTTTCTATTCTTCTACAATAAATAATTCATGAAATTATTTTTGTTTTGTTTTAAAGACTCATAATTTCTCTTTACCTCATCCTATCTTTTTGCTTTTAAGAAGCTATGACATTTGTACCTAAACTCAGCTAACTTACAGCAGTGTTTAAGGGTGGTCTGAAGTGACATGAGGAATTTAAAGAAAATCCCTATAAATAAAAACGCAGAACATGATAATATCTCCTTTAATGAAGATGAATTCCAGAAACACCCTGCACTGGCAGGAATGTTGTTACTGACAGAGAAAGTTTCAGAGGGCAGGGCTGCATTTCAAAGATACTGCATGTTATAAGGGCAATTCCTTCCCTACCTTCTAACTCCAACCTACCAAGATGCTCAAGAAGACTTTCTTCCAGCCAGGTGCAGTGGCTCACACCTGTAAAGACAGCACTTTGGGAGGCTGAGGCAAAGTGGAACTCAGAAATTCAAGACCAGCCTGGGCAACATGGTGAAACCACGTCTCTACCAAAAACACAAAAAATTAGCCAGGTGTGGTGGCTCAAACTGGTGTTCCCAGCTACCTGGGAGGCTGAGGTAGGAGAATCACTTGAGCCTGGGAGGTGAAGGTTGCAGTGAACCAAGATCATGTCACTGCACTTCAACCTGGGTTGACAGAGTAAGACCCCAACTCAAAAAAAAAAAAAAAAGAGAGAAGAAAAACTGTCTTGTTATTTAAAAAAAAAAAAAAAAGACTTTCTTCCTGGATTCAGTTAATCATGTTACCTGCCACTTCTTTTAAAGAACCTATTATTGGATTTGCCAAAAATGTTCATAAACAAGTAACATTTCTCCTCAAAGATTTTTAAGCCTTCGTTGGTACTGATTTTAATAACATTACATATGAGGTTATACGCACAATAAGGCCCAAATTTACTATATGCTCTACTAGGCACTCTGGATGCTCTCTTAGTCACCTTCCACTCAACTCCATCGAAGAGGATGCTTCATTAGGCATAGGAGGGGACTTACTCAAGGTCATGGGAGCAAAATCCAGGTCTCCTTCCATTTACACTATGCTTACTACCTTTTATGCCTTATAAATATAGTTAAAGATCACTCAGGTCCCTCCCAGCTGATCCTCTAACCAGAGGAGACAGCAACTGCCATATGCTATTCACGAAGTTAAACATCAGCTAGAAAACTGAAAAGTAACTAAATTCAACCATAAGCAAATAAATGACAGTGTATCAACAATATAGTATACTATTCAGTGTTTACAAAGGATAATGTAAATACAAAATTTCTTTGTTTTCCATTGCAAGCCCACTGATCTCCTTTCTTTCATTTAAGGAAATGAGGGCCTACTGTGGGCAAGGCACTTTGGAAAATACAAAAATGAGTAAAACACACCCTCTGTCCTCAAAAAATTCTTACACACAAATGAAAAAGACATACATAACCTATTAAATAGGAAGGAACACTTCTATTAACAAATACAATCAAACATCAAGAACTCTTGGAAAACTCAATTTTCAAGTAAAACTGGTTGTACTCCTCTAAAGAACAAAAGCTTTCCTTAAAATTCAACATCCTAGGCTGGGCACAGTGGCTCATGCCTGTAATCCCAGCACTTTGGGAGGCTGAGGCAGGCGGATCACGAGGTCAGGAGTTAGAGACCATCCTAGCTAACAAGGTGAAAGCCCGTCTCTACTAAAAATACAAAAAAATTAGCCAGGCGTGGTGGTGTGCACCTGCAATTTCAGCTACTCGGGAGGCTGAGGCAGCAGAATCGCTTGAACCCGGGAGGCAGAGGTTGCAGTGAGCCGAGATCACACTACTGCACTCCAGGCTGGGTGACAGAGCGAGACTCGGTCTCAAAAAAAAAAAAAAAAAAAAAATTAAGCATCCTAGATAAAATATTTCTACTTTCCTAAACATAAAACCGTATAACAATAAAAAGAGCTAACATTCATTAAGTTTACTAATATGCTAAGAGCTTTACATACTTTGGATTTAGTCTTCATCAAAACCCTGAGGTAGGTATTATTAATAGCCCCATTTTAAAAAGATACAGCTGAAAAAGGAGGTTATTTGCCCAAGTCACATAACTAGTAAATGATGGAGCTGTGCTTCAAACACAGCAGTATACCTCTCTATTTTGATGCATTTATCCATTAATTCAAACATTTAATGGCCACCTACTGCATACAGATCATCATACTGGGAAATGAGAACAGGGCAATGAAAAACATAAGATCATTCATGAAGTTCACCTTCTGACTATAAAACAGATATTCTCGGCCGGTCACGGTGGCTCACGCCTGTAATCCCAGCACTTTGGGAGGCCAAGGCGGGCGGATCACCTGAGGGCAGGAGTTCGAGACCAGCCTCAACATGGAGAAACCCTCATCTCTACTAAAAATACAAAATTAGCTGAGTATGGTGGTGTATGCCTGTAATTCCATCTACTCGCGAGGCTGAGGCAGGAGAACTGCTTGAACCTGGGAGGCGGAGGTTGCGGTGAGGCAAGATCGCGCCATTGCACTCCAGCCTGGGCAACAAAAGTGAAACTCCATCTCAAAAGAAAAAAATCCTCATTTTTCTAACAGGTGAAGTAATCATAGATTGCACAAAACGTCATAAAGGAATAAACAAGGTGGTGTGACAGAGTAACTGGGAATGCCTTACTTCTGTTAATGGTGTGATAGAAAGGCCTCTTGCAGTTTTGTTCTGTTTGTTCCCAAAGACAAGCTGGCCAGACAGCCAGGCCAGGGACCAGAGCGGTAGAAAGAAAGACCACTCCTAGCGATCAGAGAAGTGTTAAGGAAAATCCCTAATTTCTACTTTTTGGTTTTTTGTTTTGTTTTGTTTTTGTTTTTTTCTTCAGACGGAGTCTTGCTCTGTTGCCCAGGATAGAGTGCAGCGGTGCAATCTCAGCTCACTGCAACCTCCACCACCCAGGTTCAAGTGATTCTTGTGTCTCAGCCTCCTGCGTAGCTCGGACTACAGGCATGTGCCACCACGCCCGGCTAATTTTTGTATTTTTAGTAGAGACAGGGTTTTGACATGTTGCCCAGTCTGGTCTCAAACTCCTGACCTCAGGTGATCCGCCCACCTAGGCCTCCCAAAGTGCTGAGATTAGAGGCATGAGCCACCGTGCCCAGCCAAGCCCATATTTCATTACAGATGTATAAAGTGGCTTAGGATAAGTTACAGTGACTTGATCAAGGTCTCAAGCTGGGATTGGGGGAATAGCTGTGATTTCAGAAGACAGGTGACACTTCGGAAAGGAAAGAATGTAAACACAGCCTTTGACTAGAGTAAGAGACTCAGAAGAGGGGCCCTGAATGTGGGGCTGGAATCCTGAAAGCAATGAGGGATACGCATAATCAGACTGCGGGAAACATAACTTCTGTACAAAAGATTTTGTTTGATAGGGTTTTTTGTGGGCGTTTGTTTGCAAGGGGAGGAATTACAGTAGATAAATAAATTAAGAGACTACGACAACTGATTTGGTGGGAAATTTTAAAAGCTGACCACAGGAGGTGGTAACAGAAAGAAAAAGAGACAGTTGGGACAGCCACTCTGGGAATATTTGAGTGCATGTCTATCAGTGACACCAGAAATATACCTGCAGAATCCAACATGTAAATACCTCCAATCCTAACACACGGAATAAATCCTGGATGTTTTGTTTTCACAAATGTGTCTAGCATTTTTCCACAAACCCCAATGATTCAACCTTCTTTCTACCTGTTTCATAAATGTGGTTTCACGCTACCTTTTTTAAATCTTAACAGAAGAATGTCATACATATTAATTCAAAATGCCACCTACTTTTAAAGTTATTCTACTCAGATGGTACAACTGTCAAAAGCAAACACTGTTTCTTAAGTTCAGGTCCCACACAGGCCACAACAAGAAAGAATTTGGAAATTTTAAAGAATCTAAAGGACATGTACTAGGTTTAACATGAGTAATGCTCAACATGTTAAACCCAGTAAAGGTCCTTTAAATTGTTCAGTAATGCTATTTTTAGATCAAGCAACACTCCTCCACGTGCAAGTTTTTCCAAATTATACTAAAAAGGTCAAGGATCATATCCTATCTAAAAACCAGACTATATAACACAGCTGAGACCTTTTACAATGGCTTATCTACAAGTATTGTGACATAAAGATTCTATTTATTTATATCTTTACGTTTTTATATGTTTTATGTTGGAAAATACTTTTATTATTTGTATTGTGTTCATATATCTGCCTTCATTCTTATTCATATTTTTATTAATGGCAGAGTTAAATCGTACTAGAATCCTTTAAAAAATAAAGGGCCTTACATTATAACAGCATTTCACGTTCCTTGGATAATCTGGGTCTCAGAAGAAGCTTGTGAAACTTACAAAGAAAGCTATAATCATCCCCTCTGTACAGGGTAACACTGGAACTCAGAAAGATTAACTCTACTAATTCAAGATCGCACAGTAATTGGCAAGGGCAGGGCCCCAATCAGGCCTTCCCTTTATTCCTGCTCTCCTCCCCACAGGACACTACCAATTTAATATTTGAATATTCATGTGCCTCTCTTCAGTAAACCTGGACTGTAACTAAGAGCCATACTATTGCTGCCCAGCCCTCATCCTGGGTCTCGAAATGCAGCAGCAACACTAGTACTCTTCAGTAAACAGAAACACGAGCACACGCTTCAGTCAGGACCCCATTCAACGCTGGGTTTGCTCTACTGCACAAAACTTAACTAAAATACACTACAGCATTCACGCCTAACCCTCAATGGAACTGTCCTTTTCACTCTGGTGAATTCAGTCACAGGTGACTCATCCCGTTAGCTTACAGTTTTGTAAATTAATAATTTTACATACCGAAGGAAAAGAATGAATTACACAGACCTCTCCCTTCCCCACCCCCAAAGTTGCTTAAGTGTCAAAGCACGGTAGTAAAGCACAAAGAAGTAGGACTAGAGCTAGCTAGCGTTCCTCCTCTCTGCGACTCCGACCATCCTCGGGCCACCCATCTCTCAGGGCCCGGCGGGTCGCTTCCGCCCCCCACCCCGCAGGGACCCGACGGACGGCCCGGCATGCTCCAGCGCCCAGACCCGAGCCCCGCCGGTGCTGCGGCTGTGGAGGCTCGAGACGCTCGGGCTGCCCTCCTTCCCGGTGCCGCTACCTGCCTCCGGCAGCCCGCACACCTGGCGGCCCCCGCCCCAGCGCGGGGAACCGGACCCAGGACGCGGAGATCTAGCGCGGCGACGCGACCCCGCACAAGCCCGCTTCCGCCCCAGCCCACATGGCCGCGGCGGGCGGCGCCCCCGCCCCCGCGTGGGCCCCGCGCGAGCCCAGCGCGAGCCCAGCGCGGTTCCCGAGGACCCGGGGACCCCAGGAGGCAGGAGGGGGCGGTGGCGACGCGGGTGGGGAGAGGAGGAAACGCGGCCGGGGGGAAGAGGAGGAGCGCGTCCCGACTCGCCGCAAGGGCGGGAGGAGCCAGCAGGGGAGAGGCGAGGAGGGGTCCCGCAGCAGCCGCAGATCCACGGGGCAGCGGGCGTCTACCTGCGAGCAGAAGTACGAGCCCTGGATGCCCAGCTTGATGCAGGTGGGACACTGGAGCTTGGCCTCACTGCTGCAGCCGTCTGTCTCGCACACCCGCGTCTCCACGGCCGCCATGCTGCCTGCCCGCTGGAAGAACGCCTCACCGGGGAAGAGGCGGCGGCGGGAGGGAGGAACGGCCGGGCGGAGGGGAGGGGAGAGAGACCGAGTCGGGGGAGGAGCTCGGCCAGCCGCGGGCCTGGGCGCGGGAGGGGGAGGAGCCCAGGGCCAGCCGGGACCACGCAGCGCGCCCCGCCCCCGCCGCGCGCGCGCAGCTGGTGCCCCGCCCCGCCACCTTCGCCCCGCCCCCCGCCGGCGGTGCCTGCGTGCCCAAACCTCCCGGCGGCGCGCGGTTTGGGGCTGTAAGGGTGCTCGGCAGGGTCCCCCCATTCGGCGCCTTCGGGCGTCGGCCAGCAGAGAACGCGACCTGCTGGCGCCTGGCGGTGAGGAGCCGCCCTCTCGCGGCGCACTCTCTGTGCCTAGTCAGATAAGACAGTCGTCCTCAGTGACGAACACCCAAGAGCCCTAATCATCCCCGACACCCCGCAGGCGGCTGGAGAGGGCGCTGCGCTCCTCTGCGTTGGTTCCCCCCGCCGCTCCTTGGATAACAGTCCCCTGGGTTAAGTTGTTTCTCACTGACATTGTCGGGACTGAGGCCTAAGGACCACCGCTCATTCACAGAAGGGAGAGCTATAGAGCTGTCAACGAGACGGTGAGCTGGGATTCACATCTGCCCTCCCTCCTGCCTTTTTTTTTCCACACACCACCACCTCCCCTTCAAAACCGATAGTGCTAGTAATAGTAACACAACTATCAGGTATTCAATACAAATAATTTTTTTGTATAATCCCAGTTGATTGCTTCAGCAGTAAATAGGGGAGAATTGTGGCTGATCCTGAAATGTCAGAGTCGAAAGAAGCTGTAAAGGCCTTCCGCTGCGAACCTGTTGCTTCAATCTTTTCAGCTGTATTCCAGGTCG
This sequence comes from Hylobates moloch, assembly GCF_009828535.3. Taxonomy (NCBI): domain Eukaryota; kingdom Metazoa; phylum Chordata; class Mammalia; order Primates; family Hylobatidae; genus Hylobates; species Hylobates moloch. Next base: position 33,721,013 of record NW_026652277.1, read on the forward strand.
GCTGTGTTGTAACTCATGCTTGAGTGCCTCTCTGTCACTAAGGAGGAGCGAAAAACTAACATTTACTGATCACAAAAGGCTGTGAACTTTGTTATTGTATTTTTTTAACTTCTCCGTACTTAATACACCAGAAAAGCTCATATTACTTTTATTTTTAAGAACTTTGTTTTAGCTAGGAGCGGTGGCTGACGCCTGTAATCAGTCCAGCACTTTGAGAGGCCAGGGCATCCAGGGCACCAAGGCCAGCGGATTCTTTGAGGCCAGGAGTTTGAGACCAGCGTGCAAATATGGCAAAACCCCGTCTCTACAAAAGCTAAAACTAAAAACTAAAAAATTAGCCGGGCATGGTGGTGGGCCCCTGTAGTCCCAGCTACTGAGGAGGCTGAGCCGGGAGGATCCGTTGAACCTGAGAAGTCAAGGATGTGGTGAGCTATGATCCTGCCACTGCACTCCAGCCCAGACGACAGAGCAAGACCACGTCTCAAAAAAAAAGAACTTAGTTTTGCAATATAAGCAGTAAAAATGATGTAATAAAATCAAGTAATAGAAATGTTTACATGCATATACTTTTGTATACAAGAAAAAAATCAATAAGTATGTATATATGTATATATAAAATATTTTTTAAATAAAAACTGTACCATACCATGTAAAGTAACTTACTTACCTGATTTCTTCAGTCACTATGATGTCAACTTTTTGTTTGTTGTTTGGTTTTTCTTTGAGACAGCATCTCATTCTGTCAACCAGGCTGGAGTGCAGTGGTGCTCACAGTGAGAGGTGACAGCGTGCTGGCAGCCCTCGCAGCCCTCACTCGCTCTCGGTGCCTCCTCGGCCTTGGCGCCCATTCTGGCCACGCTTGAGGAGCCCTTCAGCCCACCGCTGCACCGTGGGAGCCCTTCTCTGGGCTCCCTCGGCTGGCGGGAGGTGTGGAGGGAGAGGCACAGGCTGGAACCGCGGCTTCGCGCGGCGCTTGTGGGCCAGCTAGAGTTCTGGGTGGTCGTGGGCTTGGTGGGCCCCGCACTCGGAGCGGCCAGCCGGCCGCGCTGGCCTCGGGCAGTGAGGGGCTTAGCATCTAGGCCAGCAGCAGTGGAAGGTGCGCCGGGTCCCCCAGCAGTGCCAGCCCACCAGTGCTGCGCTGGATTTCTCGCTGGGCCTTAGCTGCCTCCCCACGGGGCAGGGCTCCAGACCTGCAGCCCGCCATGCCTCAGCCTCTCCCGGCCCCACCGTGGGCTCCTGCCCACACGGCCCAAGCCTCCCCACGAGCGCCAACCCCTGCTCCACAGCACCCGGTCCCATTGACCACCCAAGGGCTGAGGAGTGCAGGATCACGGCGCTGGACTGGCAGGCAGCTCCACCTGCCGCCCCAGTACAGGATCCACTGGGTGAAGCCAGCTGGGCTCCTGAGTCTAGTGGGGACTTGGAGAACCTTTATGTCTAGCTAAGGATTGTAAATACACCAAGCAGCACTCCGTATCTAGCTCAAGGTTTGTAAACACACCAATCAGCACCTTGTGTCTAGCTCAGGGTTTGTGGATGCACCAACTGGCACTCTGTATCTAGCTAGTCTGGTGGGGACTTGGAGAATCTTTATGTCTAGCTAAAGGAATGTGAATACACCGATCGGCACTCTGTATCTAGCGCAAGGTTTGTAAATGCACCAATCAGCACCCTGTGTCTAGCTCAAGGTTTGTAAATGCACCAATCAGTGCTCTGTGTCTAGCTAATCTAGTGGGAACTTGGAGAACTTTTGTGTCTAGCTCAAGGTTTGTAAACGCACCAATCAGCACCCTGTCAAAACGGACCAATCAGGTCTCTGTAAAACAGGCCAATCAGCTCTCTGTAAAATGGACCAATCAGCACGATGTTGGTGGGACCACATAAGGGAATAAAAGCAGGCTGCCCCAGCCAGCAGTGGCAACTTGCTGCGGTCTTCTGCACTGTGGAAGCTTTGTTCTTTCACTGTTCGCTATAAGTCTTGGTACTGCTCACTCTTTGGGTCCACACTGCGTTGATGAGCTGTAAGACTCACCATGAAGGTCTGCAGCTTCGTTCCTGAAACCATCAAGACCACCAACCCACCGGGAGGAACGAACAACTTCAGACATGCCGCCTTAAGAGCTGTAACAGTCACCGCGAAGGCCTGCAGCTTCACTCCTGAGCAAGCGAGACCACAAACCCACCAGAAGGAAGAAACTCTGAACACGTCTGAACATCAGAAGGAACAAACTCCGGACACACTGCCTTTAAGAACTGTAACACTCACTGCGAGGGTCCGTGGCTTCATTCTTGAAGTCATTGAGACCAAGAACCCACCAATTCCGGACACAACAGCTCACTGCAGCCTCAGCATCCTGAGTTCAAGTGATGTTCCTGCCTCAGCCTCTGAAGTAGCTAGGACTACAGGTACAGGCCTTGCCCAGCTAATTTTTTAGCTTTTTTTTTGGAGACGGGGATCTCACTATGTTGTCCAGGCTGGTCTTGAACTCCTGGGCCGAAGTGATCCTGTCACCCCCACCTCCCAAAGTGCTGGGATTACTGGCACAAGCCACTGCACACAACATTCTTTATTGTCATCAACTATACTTTTACCACATAATTTTAACGTCTGCATAATATTCTATTGTATGGATAATTTACTGAACCAAATCCACTAATAACGGACATTTAGGTTATTTTAAATTGTTATCTATTGTAAACAAGGTTTCAGTGAATATCCGTTTAGCTAAAACTTTACATACATCCTTGTTTACTTAGGATATATTCTTTTTTTTTTTTTAATAGCGATAGGGTCTCACCAGCCCAGGCTGGTCTCGAACTCCTGATCTCAAGCCATCCTGCCACCTTGGCCTCCCAAAGTACTGGAATGAGCAGGCATGCAGCCTGCATGCAGGCATGAGGCGAGGAGGTCTTCAGATATAGTCTTAAAAGTGGAATTGCTGCGTTAAGAGTTTTCACTGTCTTTTGTTCTTTATATAGCTTGCCATATTTTTACATATCTCAGTGTAACTCCCTACAAAACATTTATCATTTAAAAAAGAAAAATAGTAACTTTAAAGTGGAGAGACCTAGGAGATACTCTCTTTATTGTGATCAAAGTGAAAATCACCAATAATGTGACAAATAGACATTGTACACTTCTCTATATGAACCATTGAGGAGAATACAGCATTATCTTTTGTAGTGTTCCTGAAAAAAATGCATAAATGACTCTAATCATGAGGAACTATCAGACAAACGCAAGCTGAAGACATTCTACAATATAATTAACCTATGCTCTTCAAAATGCCAATGTCCCAAAAGACAAAGATTTGAAAAACTCTTCCAGATTCAAGAAGACTGAAGAGACCTGACAGCTAAATGCAACACATGATCATGGGTTGGATTTTTGGATCAAAAGAAAGAAAGCATTTTGCTATAAAGGAATTAGGTTGCATTGTATCCTTATGAATTCCCTGATTTTGACAATTACACATAGTGGAAGTCAGAAAGAGAAATGAATGATAAGACAAATGTGAGAGAACGTTAAAAATTGGAGAACCTGGGTATACCAGAGTTTTTTATTTTTTCAATTTGCTACTTTTCTACAGCTTTGAAATTATTTTAAAATAAAAGTTTTAGAAATTCTTCCTCTCGAAAGCAAGTAAATGGTGCAAAAAATTAAAAATTAGAATTAAAAATTCTTCCTAGATGCTCAACTGCAGGATCAAGTCCACCCCAGGCTCTTTGTGTATACCTCCACTTAACTCAGCCTCATCTTATTATTTTTCATGCCTAGGCCTTGACCATTTAGCAATAGCAAGATGCTCATGTTTTCCTGAACACATAGTGCTATTTCATTCTTCCATGTTCTTATACATGTTTCCTCTGTCTGGATTGCCTTTCCCCATTTGATCTCTTGGTGAAAGTACCATTTCCTTAAGATCCAGCTCTGACATCACTTCACCCATTAAACTTCTGCTGACCTCCTTAGCTCTACTTCATCAGTGCCTCCTCTGTGCTACCTCTAAACCAAGTACAAAATGCTATTGTTACAATTGACAATAATTTTAGGTAACATTTATTAAGGACTTAATATATCCTAGACATATACAGTCATGTGTATGACATTCCAACACTTGGGTCAATAACAGGGTACATATACAACAGTGGTCTCATAAGATTATTATACCATATTTTTACTGGAACTTTGTATGTTGAGATACATTTAGATACACACATACTGTTGTGTTACAATTGCCTACAGTATTCAGTGCAGTAACATGCTGTACAGGTTTGTAACCTCAAAGCAGTAGACTGCCTGTGCACCACACAGCCAGGCGTGTAGTAGGCTATACCACCTAGGTTTGTGTAAGAACACTCTATGATATTCACACAACCACGAAATCACCTAACAATGCGTTTCTCAGAGCATATCCCCATGGTTAAACAACACATAACTAGTGAGATGTAAAAGTATAGATACTAGTGCTTTTACTTTTAATTCTCACAACTACCGTATAAGGAAGGTACCAGTAGTAATCCCATTTTTATTTCTGTAGCCCAAGGTCACATAGCCAGTAGGTAACAGAGCCTAGAATTGAGCTCAGGTTTCCCAGACTACAAATCCCATGTTTTTAGCCACTATACTTCATTGCCTTTAATTTTTCACCTGTGTCTCCTACTAGACTGTGACTTCCTTGTAACAACAGATTTAATTTATTTTTCTCCCTATCTCCAAACCTTAACCCTAGCACAATGCTTGATATATAATAGGTGCTCAATAAATGTTTGGCTGGGCATGGTGGCTCTCACCTACAATCTCAGCACTTTGGGAGGCCAAGGCAGGAGGATCACTTGAGCTCAGGCATTTGGGACCAGCCTGGGCAACATAGCAAGACCTCGTCTCTGCTAAAAGTAAATTTTTTTTGGGGGGACAGTTGCGCTCTTGTTGCCCAGGCTGGAGTGCAATGGCGCAATCTTGGCTCACCGCAACCTCCACCTCCTAGGTTCAAGTGATTCTCCTGCCTCAGCCTCCCGAGTAGCTGGGATTACAGGCATGTGCCACCACGCCCTGCTAATTTTGTATTTTTAGTAGAGATGAGGTTTCCCCATGCTGGTCAGGCTGATCTCAAACTCCTGACCTCAGGTGATCCACCTTGGCCTCCCAAAGTGCTGGGATTACAGGCGTGAGCCACTGTGCCCAGCCTAAAAGTAAAATTTTAAAAATTAGCTAGACCTCGTAGTGGACACCTGTCATCCCAGCTACTTAGGAGGCTGAGGCAGAAAGATCGCCTGAGTCTGGGAGATTGAGGTTGCGGTGAGCTATGATCACACCACTGCACTGCAGCCTGGGTGACAGAACAAGTCCCTGTATCAAAAATTAAAAATAAAAGTTTTTTCTTCTCAACTTGTTAGCACATTATGTCAAATATGCAAAAAAAAGATTCATGTGTCTGGAGAGAGAAAAAGAGAAAGAATATCTATTCTATCAGTTGGAACTCAGCAACCCAGCAAAAAAACAGATGGCACTCTCAAGCTGGGTAATACCAAATAAATAAAATGATATTTTTGTTTATTTATTTTAGAGTCAGGGTCTCATTCTGTCCCCTAGGCTGGAGTGCTGTGGCTCAGTCATGGCTCACAGTAACCTTGAGCTTCTGGGCTCAAATAAGAGTGTCTCACACTACAAGTACTTACCACCACTCCCAACTATCTTGTTTTTATTTTTTATAGAGATCGGGTCTCAAAATGTTGCCCAGACTGGTCTCCAATTCCTGGCCTCAAGCCATCCTCCCATCTCAGCCTCCCAAAGTGTTGGGATTACAGGTGTAAGCCACCATGTCCAAATACAGTCTCTTCTTTTTCTTTGCCCCCTCCTCTCGTCTTTAATTCAGGATGGCTATAGTCTCGATTAAACTCTTCATTCTTTTCAAATTACCTATAATCCCAGCACTTTGGGAGGCTGAGGCAGGAAGATAGCTTGAGGCCAGGAGTTCCAGACCAGTCTGGGCAACATAGCAAGACCCTCATCTCTTTAAAAAATAAAAGGCCGGGTGCAGTGGCTCACGCCTGTAATCCCAGAACTTTGGGAGGCCAAGGTGGGTGGATGTTCGAGACCAGCCCAGACAACATGGTGAAACCCCATCTCTACAAAAATACAAAAATTATCCAGGCATGATGGTGGGAGCCTGTAATCCCACATACTGGGGAGGCTGAGGTGGGAGAATTGTTTGAACCCTGGAGGCGGTGGTTGCAGTGAGCCGAGATCGCGCCATTGCACTCCAGCCTGGGCAACAGAGCGAGACTCCATCTAAAAATAATAATAATAAAAATTAAAATTAAAATTAAAAAAATTAAAAACAAAAAGTTAAAATTAGCCACAGGTGGTAGCATGTGCCTTTAGCTTCAGCTCCCTGGGATTGCTTGAGCCCAGGAGTTCAAGGCTGCAGTGAGCTACAATCCAGCCACCGCACTCCAGCTTGGGTGGCAGGGTTTCAGAAAACTGTAAGGAATGGTGTGGTAACTGAGTGTTAACAATAGGACATTTCCATTTCTGGCCCTGCAGGCACAAGGGGACTGGGCAATTACCAAAACTCACAGTGGGCTGGGTAGAGAGGGCCTCCAAACAGGAGATGTGACCTCTGCTTAAGAGACCTGGCCAGCACAAAGTCATCCTAAAAAGTCAGGAAGCTGAGACTTCATTCTCTTCCACCTTATAATCTTCTGAAAGCTGGGACAAGGAGCCCATTGATCCTACAGAAGACCACACAAGTCAGCCTCTCAGGACAGAGGGCAGAAATGAGAAGGTAGAAAACAGATTCAGACGGACAAAAGGAAGATAATACAGAATAATGTTGTATTCACCACCCAGCTTAAGAAATGAAATATGGCCAATACAGTTGATCTCCTCAGCGTAACTCTCTCTGATTGTATCCGCCTTCTTCTCTTCTACAGAGTCACTATCTTAAATTTGGTGTTTATCATTCCCATGAAGAACTTAAACCTTTGTAATGGCATTATACTCTGTAGTCTTCATTCTTGCCTTCACTATTCTTCCTCATGATTGTGAGATTCATCCTTGAAATTAGGGATACTTGAATCCCTAATTTCTTTATTTTCCCTACCATATAATTTTCTGTTCTCTGAATATATCACAATATGTGCATTCTCTTGCCAACGGATATTTAAATCTTTGTTTTCTGTATTTTGCCCTTATAATCAATGCTGCCATGAATAGTCTTACACTTCTGTAGAATACATTACTTTAAGACATAAAATTGAATAATGGAATTTTCTGACAAGGATTAGCACTTTCCTTGCTCTATCATTTCCTCATACTTGAGAATCATTGTGAATAATGGGTTGGGAGCCAGAAAACTGATTCATGTGTCTAGTTCCTAATGCCTTGTCTCATACAAGACACTTAAAATCTTTGAGCTTTTGTTTTCTTATCTGCAAAATATTGTTATAAAAATCGGGCCAGGCACGGTGGCTCATGCCTGTAATCCCAGCACTTTGGGAGGCCAAGGCAGGTGGATCACCTGAGGTCTAGATTTCGAGACCACCCTCGGCAACATGGAGAAACCCCGTCTCTACTGAAAATAAAAAAAAAAAAAAATAGCCAGGTGTGGTGGCATGCACCTGTAATCCCAGCTACTCGGGAGGCTGAGGCAGGAGAATCACTTGAACCTGGGAGGCGGAGGTTGCAGTGAGCCAAGATTGCGCCACTGCACTCCAGCCTAGGCAACAGAGCAAGTCTCCGTCTCAAAAAAAAAAAAAAATTAAATGAGTTGGTGCCCATGAAAGCACTGTGTAAACAGTAAAGCACCATGCAAATGTAAGTTGTCACTTTTTATTGTGTGCCACCCCTTTTATAAAGTATCTCCTGTGAGAGGAGGAATCATGTCTCTTATTTGTTTCCTGTTGCATCCCTAGTACCCAGAATAAGGCTGGCACAGAATAGGCATTGCATTTGTATTAATTAGGGAAGACTAATGGCTGTAACAAACAATATCAAAACTTTTGGGAGCTTAAGAAAATCAAAATTTATTTCTCTCTTATGTCATAGTCAGCTATAGGCCAGCCAGGGAAACCCTACCTTAGCAAAGATCTCAGATCCATCTTGTGGCTCCACCAACTCCAAAGTGCTTGGAGTCCCCACCCGAGGAGAGGCTGACACATGAATGTACAGAATTGTGCATGAGATTTGACAGGCCAAACCTAGGAGTGGTATATTTCACTCTACTCCATTCCATTGTCCAGAATTCAGTCAATGACCACGTCTTATTCTGAGGATTGCTAGAAAATGTAGTTCAGCCGTGGCCTTAGGAATAAAACAAAATTGGTTTGATCAACATCTAGCCAGTCTTTGCTACAACAATTGATAAATATTTATAGAATAAATACATCAATAAATGAATAAAATATACATATCTAAATGTAGCCTATATTCCTTTTGGTTTGGTTTTTTAGCTTCTCAATAATGCCTTAGAGTTGAATTTACATCAGCTAAAATGCCTAAAGCATTTTCACTATTTGCTGTTAAGGCCCCACTGAGAGAATAGTAGTTTCCCAAAAGTCCCATTTCCGGCTGGGCATGGTGGCTCATCCCTGTAATCCCAGCACTTTGGGAGGCCAAGGCAGGAAAATGGCTTAAGTCCAAGAGTTTAAGACCAGCCCAGTCAACATAGGGAGACCCCCCATTTTTACAAATAATTTTAAAAATTAGCCAGGCATAGTGGCACATGCCTGTAGTCCCAGATACAGGGGAGGCTGAATCAGGAGGATTACTTGAACCCTGGAGGTTGAGGCTGCAGTGAACTATGATCAGGCCATTGCACTCCAGCCTGGCTGACAGAGTGAGACCCCCAGCTCAAAAAAAAAAAAAAAAAAGTTCCATTTCCCAGAGATAGATTGGGAGAAATTTGTCACCAAATGCTGCTGTTTCCCCATTACTAGGCCCATTCTCTAGTATGGGCCTCACGGACTAGACCCATTCTGTGATAATGTTGTGACAGCATCTACCTTCCTTAAGAGGCAGAGCCAAAAGTTCTTTTTCTTGAAATTTTGCTTCCAAAATCTCACTTGGATTGTTCATAATATGTTTCTGTTGGCCAAGAAACTAACTTTTTCTCTCCCATTCTGAGGCAAAAATGGCCCCACTTGAGGATTTGCTCTTATTCCACCTCAATCTTCTTCACAGGTGGACAGCCCTGGATCAAGTGAATGTTAAAACTTCTGAAGTCAGGCCTTCAGAGATCTGGAGCTTCAACCTTAACCCCTCTTAGAACACTCTTTCTCGGTAGGTACCCAACAACCATATAAGAAGGTCAAATTTCTTTTATTTGTCTTGTATAGATAGCTGCCTAAAAATTTGCTTTTGGGGAAATTGGAGACACAAATAAGAAAAGTAAACAATATATCTTCCAGATGATAACACTGGACAATATCCTCACAACCTTATGGAAGGCAATGATTCCTTAAAGAGGACAGGAAAACTTCATTTATTGAAGCCCACCCTTTCCCCCCTGCTCTGCAGACCATCTTTGTCTTAAGTAACCATATGTGAGCGGAGTCATGTCTTAGCATTCTATATTATTCTATTTGGCTATCCCTTGCCTCTATACAATACGGCCTTATTTACTGTAGCTTTGTAATAAGTTTTGCTATCTGAAAGAGCAAACCCTCACATTTAGTTCTTTTTTCAAGATAGTTGCAGTCCTTAACACCAAGGGAGGCTGAGAGTACAAGAGCTCAAGACGAAAGAGTCCATACAGGGGTGGGATCCATGCAGCTCAGAATAGACTGTCAGAACCTACACAAGATGTGGAGGGTGTCCATGCAAGGAAGCAGCTCAGCACTGAGGCTGACTGCCAGAGCCTGACACACACCTCACCTTGCTCAGGTTCCGACTCCCACCCTAGACTGCCTCTCTTTGGGAATTCCCTTTTCATCTTGGTCAAGCTCTAATACTGAGTATCAAGAGCATGTCTCCCTGAAAGGGATGGCCTGGAATAGGATGTCAGAGCCTCAGAACAATGATGAGGATGTCTCTGCAGTGTAAGGGTCCAGGCTGAGATGTTATAACCTGGGTATGGTGAGAAGAGCATTACCACAGAGGGACAGCCTGGCAAGGGGAGTCATCTGCCAAGTGTGATGAGAAGGGTGCCCACACAGGAGGAGGCTCAGGATGAAAAGTCAGTGCCTGGTGGGGTCAGGAGGGTGTCCTCCAGGGGTGAACCAGCATGGGGAGTCAGAACCCTAGTGCGGTAAGGAGGAGTCCATTGGGAAAGGGGCAGGCATAGGGTGTCAGAGCCTAAGCCATATGAGGAAGTCATCACTTAGAAAGGAGAGACCATAGACCAGGCATGGTGGCTCACACCTGTAATCCCAGCATTTTGTGAGGCCGAGGTAGGTGAATTGGTCCCAGCTACTTTGGAGGCTGGAGCGGGAGGATTGCTTGAGCCTGGGAGGTGTAGGTTGCAGTGAGCCAAGGTCACGCCACTGCACTCCAGCCTAAGTAACAAAGTGAGACCCAGTCTCAAAAAAAAAAAAAGAGAGAGAAAAGAAAGGGAAGACTAATGTGGGATGAAATAAGCCCCAGTCTGTTGTAGCGCTCCCAGGCTTATTAGGACAAGGAAATTCCCGCCTAATAAATTTTGGTCAGACCGGTTGTCTGCTCTCAAACCCTGTCTCCAGATAAGATGTTATCAATGACAATGTGTGCCCGAAACTTCATTAGCAATTTTAATTTCGCCCCGGTCCTGTGGTCCTGTGATCTCGCCCTGCCTCCATTTGCCTTGTGATATTATATTACTTTGTGAAGTATGTGATCTCTGTGACCCACACCCTATTCGTACACTCCCTCCCCTTTTGAAAATCACCAATAAAAACTTGCTGGTTTTGTGGCTTGGGGGGCATCACGGAACCTGCCAACATGTGATGTTTTGCCCAGACACCCAGCTTTAAAATTTCTCTATTTTGTACTCTGTCCCTTTATTTCTCAGACCGGCTGACACTTAGGGAAAATAGAAAAGAACCTACGTGAAATATGGGGGGTGAATTTCCCTGATAATCAAAGAATTGTGGGGACATGTAAAACAAACAAGTATACAAAAGAACCAGAAAAGTATGCTTGATGAAGTTCCCACAGTCAAAATCACAGAGCATATTAGCTCCAAAATAAATAATGATAGCGATAGATTATGGCCTGTTGAAATAGGCTGTGATTTCATACTAATAGTAAATGATGAATCATACTGATATAAAATGATAAATGAATAAACTGATGGTTTAATGAGAAACAGAATATTTACATAATCCCAAAGTACTTCCCCACAAAATGCTTATTAATTATAAGGGGAAAAGTAATTTGAGTTGATAAGCCAGGCAGATGCCACCTTAATCAAGTAATCAAAGTAAACAATATCAGCAATGGGACAAATTGAAATTGTGCTCTCCACATGACAGGCTGCAATAAAATGAATGTAGCATGACTTCTGTGATGCCCCTCCCAAAAATGCATAACCTGAATCTAATTATGAGGAAACGTCAGGCAAACTCAAATTGAGGAACATTATATAAACATGCCTTATAATTTTCAAAAGAGTTAAGGTCATGAAAATAATGGAAAGATTAAGGAAATGTTTTTGGATTTGTTATGGACTGAATGTTTTGTGTCCCCCTCCCCAAATTCATATGTGGAAATTCTAACTCCCAATGAGATGCTATTAGGAGGTGAGACCTTTGGGAGGTAATTAAGTCATGAAGGTGAACTCCTGAATGAATGAGATTCGTGCCTTCATAAAAAAGAGACAGGAAGGCTTGCTTCCTCTCTCTGTCTCTCTCCCTCCACCACCCCATATGAAGATACAGAAAGAAAGCAGCCAGTAAACCAGGAAGGATGTCCTCATCAGACATCAGATCTGCAGGTGCCTTGATTTTGGATTTCTCAGCCTCCAGAATTGTGAGAAATAAATGTTGATTGTTTAAGCCATTCCATCTGAACTAAGACAGGGCTGAAGGACACTAATGAGACGTGACAATTAAAATTAAGACACGGTTCTGAAATCGATCGTTTTGCTCTAAAGGACATTATTCCAACATTTAGTGAAACTTGAATGAGGTCTGAGGATTAGATGGTAGTAACGTACCAATGGTAATTGATTTTTTTTAGTAGTGTTTTTCCTGATTTTTTTAGCAGTGTTTAGCTATGTAGGAGAATGTCCCAGTTGTAGAAAATATACTCCGAAGTATGAGGAACTAATGGGGCATCCAGCTGGCAATTTACTCTCAAACTGCTTAAGAAAAAGTAATTTTTGTACTATATTTACAACTTTTCTGTAAGTTTCGGATTGTTTCAAGAAATGTTGCCTATCCAATGCAAGATATTTATAAAATAATGCTTTATGTATGCTAACAATGCATTTTTCTAATGTATAGTACAATAAACTAATTTTTTAATAATGGGCAGAGCCAGTGCCTGACCCACAGATGTTGTGAAAATTGTCTGACCTGTTCTGAGGAGATAGCTTGACCTTGATTGAAATGCTTTAATTTTAGCACATGCATATTTTAATTCTACTAAAAAATAGTTTTTACAATTAGCAAACAAATGTTATATACTTGTACATTCGTTTTTTGATGTCTATGTGTACAGAGTAACAAAATAACAGAAGAACAGGGTTGCACAAATGCACATTTCAGCTGTGAGCTACATAAAACATATCTCTGTGTGCCTATACTCAATATCCATGGGGTCATTGGACAGTAGATACGGTAAATTGCATCTTCAATAATGGTTCTTACCAAGGAATTGCAATAGAATTAGCATGTTTTGCTGCAGACTCTCTAAAAGTCAGTATTTCCTTTACTGTATTGCCATAGAGTGCCTTTCCAGAATATGCTTTTTAAATTTTCTTTAAAAAACAGATTATGACAGGCTCTTTATCATTCTGAACAAAGACATCTTGTTCTTATTAAATTATAAAGAACTAAATGCATTTTAATAGTTGTTTTGATTAAATTATATGAATAACAAAATTTCTATTAGTCTTAAATTACCAATGTGTATGTGGAATCATCATCGGGGAAAAGAAACTCCCATACCTGTCTTACACATAAATACACGATTCTCAAAATATTTAAAATATGAAATTTTCATTTAAAACCATATCAAAAATGGATTTTCAATAAATATTAGCTGATAAACATCTGTTAGTGCTTTTTTTTTTTTTTTTTGGAGACAGAGTCTTTCTCTGTTGCCCAGGCTGGAGTGCAATGGCATGATCTCAGCTCACTGCAACCTCTGCCTCCTGGTTTCTAGCAATTCTTATGACTCAGCCTCCTGTCCTGCATAGCTGGACAGGAGCACCCACCACCCCAGCTAATTTTTTTGTATTTTAATGGAGACGAGATTTCACCATGTTGCTCAGGGTTGTCTCGAACTCTTGAAGTCAGACAGGTGTGAGCCACCACCCCCTGCCTTATTAGTGCTCTTAAGAGGATGATTTTCTCACTTTGTAAAGAACATCTAGCAGATATAACAAACTAAGAAAAATAACAAAGAATATTTCTTTTCTTTTCTTTTTTTTTTCTTTTGAGATGGAGTCTCACTCTGTTGTGCCCAGGCTGGAGCACAGTAGCGCAATCATGGCTCACTGAGGCCTCGACGTCCCCAGGCTCAGGTGATCCTCCCACCTAAGCCTCTCAAGTAGCTGGGACTACACCACACATCCTCACATCCGGCTAATTTTTTTGTATTTTTTGTAGAGACGGGGGTTTCATCATGTTGCCCAGGCTGGTCTTGGACTCCCGGGGTCAAACAATTCACCCTACTCAGCTTCCCAAAGTACTAGGATTACAAATGGGAGCCACCACACCCGGCCAATATGTCTTTTATAATAGCAATTTTTAAAATACCAACGAGTAGCTTGTCGAGAAATGGGTTAATATCAAGATGAAAACATTTAGAAAACTTTGTTGAGAGGCTTAAATAAATGGAAGGACACATATTTATATACAGGAAGACGAATTTTTCAAAAAATGTCGGTTTGAGGCTGGGCATAGTGGTTAACGCCTGTAATCCCAGCACTTTGGGAGGCTGAGGCAGGTGGATCACCTGAGGTCAGGAGTTTGAGACCAACCTGGCCAACAAGGTGAAATCCCATCTCTACCAAAAATACAAAAATTGGCCAGGTGTTGTGGCATGGGCCTATAGTCCCAGCCACTCTGGAGGCTGAGGCAGGAGAATCACTTGAACCCAGGAGGCGGAGGTTGCCGTGAGCCGAGCTCATGCCACTGCACTCCAGCCTGAGCGACAGAGCGAGACTCTGTCTCAAAAAAAAAAAAGAAAGAAAAGAAAAAAAAATTGTCGGTTTGTCCCAAGTTAATATATAGGTTAGTTACAACTACAAAACCAGTGAGAGATATTATTTTGTTAATTGTATTGAAATAATGTAAATAATTTTTTGAATAAGGCAAGGATAGCCACAAAATTATGGAAGAGACATAAATTAAATGAAAAGCCTAATTCTACCATATAGAGATGCTACCATAATAATAATATAGTCCCAAGGGACAAAACAGTCTAGAAAAGGGAAAAAAACAGTCTAGAGTGGGAAAAATAAGAATATCTGAGTTCAAGTTCTTCTCTCTCTCCTTTTTTTTTTTTTTTTTTTTTTTGGTAGAGAGGAGATCCTGCTTTATTGCCCAAGCTGATCTCAAACTCCTGGGCTCAAGCTATCTTCTCATCTCAGTCTCCCAAAGTGCTGAGATTACAGGTGTGAGCCACCATGCTTGGCCAGAGTTCAAGTTCTAATTCATCTGCTTTGCAGTTAGTTTCTCCCTATCCTCTCCTATATACGATAATTTCTTGATATATGATGTCTAATGAAAATACTACAAATTCATGTAAAAGGGAAGAATGATTAAATAATTTTAGTAAAATTAGTTAACAATTTGGAAAAAATCTTAATTGATGAATTAAAGAGCAAAAGTAAAAAATTAAAGATAATAAGATTAGCCAAAGAATAACTAAAATAAATACAATTGGAATTTTCTAAAATTCTATTTAAAAATTATTAAAAATGGAAGAGTATGTCCAAAATTCAACTTTATCATGTATTTAGTGAGCACCTACAACATTCCAAGCACAGTTCTAGGTTCTCAAGATACATCAGTAAGCAGTAGGCAACGTAGAATTTATGTTTTTGAAGCTTCAGACAATAATCAAATAAATATCAGGAGTAGATAACTACTATCAAGAAGAAGAACATACAGGCTTATAAATAGACATAAATCAGTGGGATATAATTGAGAGTTCAGAAATAAACTCATACATTTATTTTTCAGAACATGAAAATAATCTGCTATGGTCTAAATGTTTGTGTCTCCACAAAATTCATCTGTTAAAACTTAATCCCTAATGTGATGGTATTAAGAAATGGTGCCTTTGGGAGGTGATTAGGTCATGAGGGCTTCTCCCACATAAAAGGGATTAGTACTCTAATGAAAGAGGCCCAAAGCCGGGAGCTTGAGACCAGCCTGGCCAACATGGTGAAACCCTGTTTCTACTAAAGATACAAAAATTAGCCAGATGTGGTGGTGCACACCTGTAATCCCAGTTTCTTGGGAGGCTGAGGCAGGAGAACCGCTTGAACCAAGAGGCAGAGGTTGCAATGAGCCAAGATCTCACAGAGTGAGACTCTGTCTCAAAAAAAAAAAAAAAAAAAATGAGACCCAAAGGAGCTTGTTTACCCCTTCCACTACGTGAGGATACATAGAAAGCACCATCAATGACTAGCAGGCCCTCACCAGACAGTGAATCTGTTGGCACCTTGATCTTGGGCTTTCTCAATTCCAGAACTGTGAGCAGTAAAATTCTGTTGTTTATAAATTACCTAGTTTAAAGTCTTTTGTTATAGCAGCCTAAAAAGACTAAGACACAAACCAATATCCATCCACTGATTAATGGACTTTGCTTTTTCCCAGAGATGAAAAACTTTTTATTTTATTTGCCTTTCCAACTTTCAGGGGGTACACGTGCAGGTTTGTTACATGGGTAAATTGTGTGTCATGGGGGTTTGGTGTAGAGTTAATTTTGTCACCCAGGTAATCAGCATACTACCTGATAAGTAGTTTTTCAATCCTCACCCTCCTCCCACCCAAGAATGGACTTTTTTTAAAAAAGTGCTATATCCCCATAATTTATATCATTCAGCCATATAAAGAAATGAATACATGCTATAACTCAGATAAATCTGAAAAACATTATAATAAGTGAAAGAAGCCAAACATAAAAAAACCACATAGTTTATGATTCCATTTCTATGAAATATCCAGAATAGGCAAATCCATAGAAAGTAAATCAGTGATTTCTAGGGATTGAGGGGAGGAGAAAATGGGGAGTGATTGAGGGTTTCTTTTTGGCTGATAAAAATGTTCTAGAGTTAGACAGTGATGATAGTTACACAGCTTTGTAAATATGCTCAGAGTCATTGAATTGTACACTGCAAAATGCTGTATTTTATGGTAGATTAATTACATTTCAATTTTAAAAATTTACTTTGCTCTGTGTCCTGTGGTTTCACGATTTTAAAAATAACTTTGAAGCAAAGTGAAAAGAAAAATAAAGATATAAAGGCTGACTCCTGGAAGTGCTCCTGAAAAGGACTTTAACGTTATTATTCCAGCGTCTCCTGGTTTTCATACTCTTTCTGTCTTTTTTTTCATACTTTTGTTTAAAAGCTGGATGTTAGTCTTATTGCTTATTCAAAAGTAATTTTTTTCCTTCCAAATGGTTTTAAGATTTCTCTCTTTGTTTTTGGCTTTCAGTAGTTTTGCTATATTTGTACATAGATCTGATTTTCTTTGTATTTATCCTGCTTGGAGTCTAGAGCTTATGAATGCTTTGGATGAATGTCTCTTGCCAGATTTTGAAAATTCTTAGCCAATATCTCTCATTACAACACATATTAAAAATAACTTCCTGGCCAGGCATGGTGGCTCACGCCTGTAATCCCAGTAGTTTGGGAGGCCAAAGTGGGTGGATTACCTGAGGTCAGGAGTTTGAGACTAGCCTGGCAAACATGGCGAAACCCCGCCTCTACTAAAAATACAAAAAAAAGTAGCTGGGCATGGTTGCAGGTGCCTGTAACCCTAGCTACTTGGGATATTGAGGCAGGAGAATTGCTTGAACCCAGGAGGTGGAGGTTGCAGTGAGCCAAGATCATGCCATTGCACTCCAGCCTGGGTGACGGAGTGAGACTCTGTCTCAAAAAATAATAATATAAATAAATAAAAATAAATTCCTCTAAATTCCACAAACTTTCTCCTTCTCCTCCTCCTCCTCCAACAGGGTCTCATCCTATCACCCAGGCTGGAGTGCAGTGCTACAATCTCAGTTTACTGCAGCCTCAATTTCCTGGGCTCAAGCCATCCTCCCACCTCAGCCTCCCAAGTATCTGGGACGGCAGGTGCATGTCACCACACCTGGCCAATTTTGTTTATTTTTCATAGAGACAAGGACTCACTATGTTGCCCAGGCTGTTCTTGAACTCCTGGACTCAAGTGATCCTCCTTCCTCCACCTCCCAAAGTGCTGGGATTACAGGTATGAGCCACCACGCCCAGCCCATGCCTTTCTTGGATGTGCAAAAAAGGTCTGGCCTTAACACGGATTGATGGATGACAATCCAAAATGCTGAACAGCCCTACAAGATTCCTGCTCAATGCCATGGGTTTGAAAAAGAATGGAAAGAAAGTGCATAACGAATACATAGTATCCGGGCAGAGAAAGAGTGCAAGATAAAATTTGATGATTTCATAGTGTTTGTTTTGGCAGGAAACAATCAGACGTGTGAGTACCGTCCAGAAGCAGCAGAACAAGCTAGTAAAGGAAGGGTAATATACCTCTCCACCTCACCTGTTCGGCAAGGGGATCCTAGGCCCTGAGCAGAGCAGCTGCTGATGGCTGGAGGCTGATTTTCATGTTCTCTGTTCTCCACAGGAAACATTGTTTACTGAAAACCTTTTTGTCAAAGTGTGTAAAAAATAAAGGATTGCTCCATCCTATTTGTTATATTTTCTCTTGGATTATAACATACTTTTCTATAATGAGATTGCAGCCTATTTTTAAATTTGAAAAAATGGCCGGGCGCTGTGGCTCACACCTGTAATCCCAGCACTTGGGGAGGCCAAGGAGTGTGGATCACTTGAGGTCAGGAGTTAGAGACCTGCCTGGGCAACATGACAAAACCCTGTCTCTACTAAAAATACAACAATTAGCAGAGCGTGGTGGCTCATGCCTGTAATCCCAGCTACTTGGGAGGCTGAGGCAGAAGAATTGCATGAACCCAGGAGGCGGAGGTTGTAGTGAGCCAGGATGACATCACTGCACTCCAGCCTGGGTGACAAAGCGAGACTCCATCTCAAAAAAATAAATTAAATAAATAAAATAATTTGAAAAAAATGCCTCTACCTGTTCCTAAAAAATTAGCATCTATAGAATAATAACTAACATTTTATGAACGCTTACTATGTATGAGAGACTTTAAATATGTTAACTCATTTACGAAGTTGCAGTATTCTTTTGTGTTTTCATCCTGGGTTTTTTTTTGTTTTTTTTTTTAAACACACGCTTGGGCTGGGAAAGGGAGTCAGTGGATACAGTGGTATAAGTGTTGAGAATGTAGTTGAAACCTTGGATAGCCTATAAATTTTTTTCCAATTTTTTTATCATGGTAAAATTATAAAATTCACTACTTCAACCATTTTTAAGTAGTTAAATGGTATTAAACATGTTGTTTTTGTTGTTGTTGTTGTTGTTGTTACTGTTGAGTTTTAGGAATTTACTGTATTTTCTGGATATTAATCCCTTATCAGCTATATGATTTGTAAATATTTTCTCCCATACTATGAGTTGCCTTTTACTTTCTTGATAATGTCTTTGGGTGCACAAGATAATGCACAAGATAATGTCTTTGGGTGCACAAGTTTGATTTTCACGAAAAAAAAAGTTGAGGAAAGAAATTTAAGAAGGCACAAACAAATAGAAAAATACCTTATGTTCATGGATTAGAAGAATTAATATTGTTAAAATGTCCATATTACTCAAATCAATCTACAGATTTAATGCAATCTTTATCAAAATTCCAATGTCACTTTAGAAAATATAATCCTAAAATTCATATGAAACCATTAAAAAAAAAATAGCCAAAACAATGATGAGTAAAAACAACAAAGCTGGAGGCACCACAGTAATCTGACTTCAAAATATACTATATAGCAATTGTAACCCAAACACTATAGTACTGGGAATAAAAAAAAATAGATACATTCATCAATGGACCAGAACAGAGATTCCAGAAATGAACTCATACATGTACAGTCAATTGATTTTCAACAAAACTGCCAAAAATGCACAATGGGAAAAGGATAGTCTCTTCAAGAAATTGTGCTGAGAAAACTGGATATCAGCATGCAGAAGAATGAAAATGGACGCTTATCTCACACTCTATACAAAATCAACCCGAATGAGTTAAAGGCCAGAAACTGTAAAACTACTGAAAGAAAACATAGAAAAGAAATTGTATAACATTTTTCTGGCCATGATTTTTTTTTTTGACTTGGTCCCCAAAGCACATGAAGCAAAAACAAAAGTAGACAAATGTGATGTCATCAAACTAAAAAGCTTCTGCACAGCAAAAGAAACAATTAACAGTGTGAAGACTCAACCTGTTAATGGGAGAAAACATTTGTAAGCCAAAGCCCTACATCCTAAAGGAGTTAATATTCAAAATATATAAGGAACTCAAACCACTCAATAGCAAGAAAACAAAAAAATTTCAATTTAAAAATAGACAAAAAGGGCCAGGCACGGTGGCTCACACCTGTAATCCCAGCACTTTGGGAGGCCAAGGCGGGTGGATCACGAGGTCAGGACATCGAGACCATCCTGGCTAACATGGTGAAACCCTGTCTCTACTAAAAATACAAAAAATTAGCCAGGCGTGGTGGCGGGCACCTGTAGTCCCAGCTACTCGGCTCGGGAGGCTGAGGCAGGAGAATGGCATGAATCCGGGAGGTGGAACTTGCAGTGAGCCTAGATCTCACCACTGCACTCCAGCCTGGGCAATAGAGTGAGACTCCGTCTCAAAGAAAAAAAAAAACGCAAAAAGGTCAGGCACAGTGGTTCATATCTGTAGCCCTAGCTACTCTGGAGGATGAGGGAGAATTGCTTCAATCCAGGAGTTCGATGCTACAGTGAACTATGATGGTGCCACTGCACTCCAGCCTAGAAGCAATACCCCGTCTCAAAAAAAAGTTGGTGGGGACAAGGACCTTGAATACATATTTCTCAAAAAAAGAAGATATACAAATGGCCAGTAGATATGTGAAAAAATGTTCTACTTCACTAATCATTAGAGAAATGCACATTAAAACTACAAATCACCTCACATCGGTCAGAATGGCTATTCTCAAAAAGACAAAAGATAAATGTTGGCAAGGATGTGGAAAAAAGGCAACCCTGTACAACTGTTGTTGGGAGTGTAAATTAATGCAGCCATTATGGAAAACTGTATAGAGGTTTCTCAAAAATTAAAAATAGAATTCCATATGATCCAGTAAACCTACTTCTGAGTGTTTACTCAAAAATTTTGAAATCAATGTGTCAAAGAAATATCTGTACTCCCATGGCCATTGCAGTGTTATTCACAGCAGCAATATTATGGAATCAACCTAAGCGTCCACCAACAAATGAATGAATAAAGAAAATGTGGCGCATACACACAGTGGAATACCATTCAGCTTTCAGTTATTTTCAACAACTTAGATGGAATTAGAGAGCATTATGCTAAGTGAAGTAAGTCTGGCACAGAAAGACAAATACTGTATGTTCTCACTTAGATGTGAAATCTAAAACAATCAAATTCATAGAAGTAGAGAGTAGAATGGTAGTGAGAGGCTGGAGGGTGGGGGACATGGGTAGATGATGGTCAAAGGGCTACAAATCTCAGACAAGAGGAATAAGGTGGTTTTCAACAAAATCTATTGCGCAGGGTGGTGAGCATAGTTGGTAACAGTGTATTGTACATTTCAAAATTGCCGAGAGCAAATTTCAAATGTTCTTACGACAAAAAATAGTAAGTTTTTGAAGTGATAAATACATTAATTAACTTGATGTAATTTTTCCACATCATATTCATAAATCATAACATCATTTTGTACCCCACAAATATATACGATTATCAATTTATGCTGAAATTTTAAAAATAAATTTCAATTACACATCTATTCTTTTACTTCTTCATGTTCCATATGGTTTCTAAGTTGTTTTCTATTTCTATCCTTCGTTTTCTCTTAGTTTTTGTTTGAATATTTTGGACAACAAGCTGGAAATTGTACTGGGAGCCCAGAATATTGTTATTTGATTGTCCTTTCTCCTAATCTTGTAATTCAGAAAAGAAAAAGAAACTCTCCTATTTCATGCCAAAAATGCATACATCTGACTGTCTGTGTTTGAGGCTAGGAAACTCAGAAGAGTTTATGTATTTTCATTTTATTCTCCTAGTCAGCTCCTGAAGTCACAGCTTTCTGTGCTCCAAATCTCCTGTTTTCACTCTCATTTTCTTTGATCTTATGGGTCTGTACATATATTTTACTCTTTTGCTGCCTCTTTAATAAAATTTTGAGTAGAGGAGAAAATAAATGTGTATGGTCATTCTACCATGTTTAATAGGAAGTCATATATACATATACATACATGATGCTATTCAATGCTGGCAAGACTGCCATGAAGCAAAGCGTTGTCATAGATTTCTGATGATGATACATTTTTTGAATGAGTCTTTAAATTTTATTTCCTTTCTGAGAAAAAAGCCTAAATATAAAATCTAAAATTCAAAATTAAGAGCACTTTCCACACATAAAGATATAATAGCATGCTTTATGAAAGTGAAAACTTAGGTCAACCTAAAAAGATCTGAGACTAAATAAATAAATTATGGAAACTGCATGTAATGGAAAATTGTACTATACTCTAAATTTCTTTGTAAAGGTATGTATTAGCATTCATAGAGAAATGCTATTATATATTGTTAACTGAAAAGGCAAGAATTAAAAAATTTTCTAAAAATAAACACAGCCAGAGCCAGGCACAGTGGAACATGCACATGTAATTCCAGGTACTCAGGAAACTGAAGCGGGAATATCACTTGATCCTAGGAGCTGGAGTGCAGCCTGGGCAACACAGTGAAATCCCAGTTCTAAAACAATAATAATAATATAATAAAATAAATGAAACACACAACCTAAAACAAAAGAATAAGTATAGAGGAAATGGCCAGGCGCAGTGGCTCACTCCTGTAATCCCAGCACTTTGGGAGGCCAAGGTGGGGGCATCAGCTGAGGTCAGGAGTTTGAGACTAGCCTGGCCAACATGGCAAAACCCCATCTCTACAAAAATACAAAATCAGCCAGGCGTGGTGGCGCACGCCTACAATCCCAGTTACTCGGGAGGCTGAGACAGGAGAATTGCTTGAACCTGGGAGGTGGAGGTTGCAGTGAGCCAAGATTGTGCCACTGCACTCCCACCTGGGCAACAGAGCACGACTCCATCTCAAAAAAAAAAAGTATAGAGGAAACATACCTAAATATAGATGACACCTATCTTTAGTGGACAATGACAGTTTTTTTCTTTATACTTTTCCATATTTTCTAGTATCAATTAATGAATATGTGATTCTTAAAATTAAGGGGTTGAAGCCAGGTGCAGTGGCTCACGTCTGTAATCCCAGCACTTTGGGAGGCCTTGGTGGGAGGGTCGCTTGAGGATAGGAGTCATGACCAGCCTAAGCAACACGGCGAGACTCCCATCTCTACAAAAAATACAAAAATTAGCTGGGTGTGGTGGCTCACACCTGTGGTCCCAGCTACATGAGGCTGAGGCAGGAGGATTGGTTGAGCCTAGCAGGTTGAGGCTACAATGAGCTGTGATCACACTCCTGCACTCCATCCCAGGTGTCAGTGTGACCCTTTCTCAAAAAATTTTTTTTATAAATTAAGGGGTTGGTTTGATCATTACGCATTGTATACGTGAATTGAAATATCACACTGAACATCAAAAGTACATATAATTATTATGTATTAATTAAAAATAATTTTAAAAGAAAGGGAAAAGCTATTTTTAAAAGAAGGGACATTATTTTTAAACTTACATAATATGCTATTTAAAATAATGTAATGCCCACATTATTTGTCCAACATTTTCTATTTCTTTTTAATTTATTACAAGGTCTAGATTTCAGTTCAGATATAACAATGGAGAATTCTACATCAGCATTTCTAAAAAGTTGCATGAGAAAGAGCTCTGGACTCACAAGCCTAACACACTTCAGGTACTATCCTTTCTACTTTTCATATTTAAAAAATGTTTCATTCTACAATTCAGCCTCAAAATTAGTTGACTAAAATTTTGTGCTACTACAATTCTACCATCTAAAATGCAATGCCTCAGATAAATATCAACCAAACATTATAAAGTTTAATTGGAAATATGTGTTCCATATCTGGTTTCTCTCCATACCATTTAACAAATTAAAATGGCAAGTGGTGTTATCTGCTATTCCTTTGAGGTTAGCATGAGCTGCTGAAGGGTTGCTTGAATTGATTTCTGCTGACGTATTGTACAATGTATTACGAAACTGTTCTAAGATTGATTATAGAGGCAAGATGAACTAAAAGTAATTTTTTACAAAGTGGGTCTGTAGATGTGGTATAAAATAAGCACCATTCTGATTTCTGTCTTGAGTGCTTGTGATAAATTTAAAATAAGTGGAAACTTTGAGTAACTAGAGTTAAGACAAATATCCATAAATTGTGGAATATTGGGTATGTACATTAACACCAAAGCCTCATTGCAAAACTTTCTCATTTGAACTGTGAAAGTAATACATCATACAGGCTAGTAGGATCTAAAGACTTGATTATCCAGGAACATGACATTTTTATGTTAGGAAATAACCTTTTATATTCTGCTTGAGTTCATAACAACCCTTTTAGCAGAAAGAGGCCCAGAAAGAGTCAAAAAGGACGGGGAAGTACAATTCTTTCATACCTTCCAGTTTGGGCTCAAATTACACAGAATACTTTGTCATGTCTTCCATGTAGGTAGCAGGAAAGACAACTACATCGCACCAAACCAGTTTGGAAATGAAAGAAAAGCCTCTGTTTGATATACATTTATCAGCTTCTTGCAAGCCTCTCTCCAGCTGCCATTCCACACTGCTTAGTGGTACACTCATATGAAGTGAGTTTACTGATTTCTGTTGCTTCTTTTCTTAGCAAAATAGTACTTTTACATCAGTCCTTTCTGGTTACTCTATTTGCATATCTTTATGTATCTCAAAGGAACACACACCACATAGCATATAAATCAGGAATTTTATAGTATCCACTCACAGACTGATTTATGGCAGGACTCCATTTCAGCTCTATTCTGGGCATGTCTGAAAGCAGCCCAAGAGGAGAGATCCACAGGGGCTAGCAGAGAAGTCTCAAAGGAGAGGTCAGACATGCTACCAAGGTCAGAATGCCTTGTGAGAATGCCGCTATACCCAGCTGTGAGTACAGCTGCTGTTGTGAGAATGACCACCGTGACTGTGCGATGCTATTTAATCAAATGTCTCTTGGTAATTCAAAAAGTGGCAATATGCAACCTGGGATTGCATAAGCCATCCACTTTGCTTTATCTCAGTCTTATCAGCATCAAAATGAAGAATGCAATTGAATAATGCATTTCAGTCTCCTTCCATATATTACAGTTAAATCATATTTCTTCTCAAAACACTTGCTGCATTTAGGCAAGTTTTTTTTTTCCGATAATAGTCTTTACTACAAGAATACAAGTAACGTGTCTTTAGGGATTCTCGAGTAATTTTATCTTCATTACTGTTTATTACATGTATTCTGATATTTAAAAATTTTTTTTAAAAATGTGTGGGTACATACTAGGTGTATATATTTATGAGGCACATGAGATATTTTGCTGCAGACATATATTACATAATAATCACATCAGGGTAAATGGAGTATCCATCACGTCAAGCATTTATCCTTTCTTTGTGCTACAAACAATCCAATTATATTATTTTAGTTACGTTAAAATGTGCGATTATTGTTGTACTGTAGTCATCCTGTTGTGCTAATTCATTCTAACTACATTTTTGTACCCGTTAACCACTTATTCTTCAACTACCTTTCCCAGCCTCTGGTAACCATCATTCTACTGTCTATCTCCATGAATTCAATTGTCTTAATTTTTTAAGCTCCCACTATTCTGATATTTTTTACAAAGATGAACAGGATAGGCTTTCAATTCCTAACATCATTTCATCTTACTTAAAGCAATGCTATTGTTGTCTAGAAATACTTGAGTCTATAATTTAGAAAAACTGAATAGGACATGCCACAAAACATTTTTGGAGGACTCTGAAAAATCTGATATTAATGAAGCTGCTCTTTTAAGGCTTCTATCCTCTTTGAATATAAACAACAGTACAGGTCCCTGAACAGAATTATGTTATGCTCCTGATGGTCTGGAATGCTGAATAACATTGAAAGAAAATATCTACCCTAATAACATCTCTTTTTTCTTTTTCACTTAGGAAGAAAGCATTTGATGAAGTTCTGGGATTGTTGAAAGAATCTTCCTTACTAATACTGTTAGTGATACTCAAAGATTGATATGCAATCAACAGTTTAGTAAGAATATTCTTGGCTTAATTATCAGTCTCAATTCAGAAAATAAAGGAACAGATCCTAATATAAAGAAATTTCACAGAATACAAGCAGAGAGCACTGCTTGTAAAAAAGCTAGACTGCCTGGCTAGAATCCTAGCTCTGCTGCTTACTGGCTATGTGATCCTGGAAATATTGTCAACTTTAACCACATTAGCTTCCTTATCTATAAAATGGGTATATTATTTGGAAGGTTGAACAGACTATACAGCACTTAGAACAATGTCTGGCCCACGGTTAGCACTCCATAAGTGTTCGCTTTTATTCTTCTTCTCACAGGGTCTGCCACAATTACAACTCCTTGTGAGGTAAGCTCAGAAAAGCTTCAGAACCAGCTGGGCATGGTGGCTCACATCTGCAATCCCAGCACTTTGGGAGGCAGAGGCAGGTGGATCACTTGAGGTCAGAAGTTCTAAACCAGCCTGGCAAACAGGATGAAACCCCATCTCTACTAAAAATATAAAAATTAGCCGGGCTTGGTGGCACAAGCCCGTAATCCCATCTACTTGGGAGGCTGAGGCAGGAGAATCACTTGAACCCAGGAGGCAGAGGTTGCAGTGAGCTGAGATTGCACCACTGCACTCTAGCCTGGGCAACAGAGCAAGCCAGCTCAAAAAAAAAAAAAAAAGAAAAAAAAAAAGAAAGAAAAAAGAAAGAAAGAAAGAAAGAAAGAAAGAAAGAAAGAAAGAAAGAAAGAAAGAAAGAAAGAAAGAAAGAAAGAGAAAGAAAAGAAAAGCTTGAGAACTCCTATCCCTGGCTGCAGCTTGGACCAGGGATAAGCAAATTATTCAGCAGTGATAGCCTTGCCCAACAGAGGTGGCCATGATTGAATGAATGGATCAATATTCTCTCTTACAAAGCTGAGTGTACAACACACAGAGTAAGTCAGCAGTTTATCATGGGGGTAGAATTCAAAAAAAGAAAAGAACAAAGCCAACCTTTTCTCACCCAGAAAAAAGGCAATGATCAGAAGCCATGAGACAATAAAAGCCAAGAGTAGTCAGAAACCATGAATGGCAAAAGCTAAGAAAGACAATGGAGAGAAGTCAGTTCATTGCTCAGTAGCAGGAATAGCAGCTACAGAGAGCAGCTGAGTCACCAGAATGGTATAGGACTGCAATAGGAATCTACAGCAGCATGAGAACACAATGGCAAGAACTGGTAATATCCCAAATGATTTTCCAGATTCATTCCAACGCGGGTGGGAGGACTGGCTGTAAGACAGAAATTTGTCTTCTTTACTTTAACACCCCATTACCTAAGATTCCCTAACATGTCATTTTGGCTTGTGATTAGAAACAGCCTAACTCTCCTTGCAGCCACTGTGATCCATTGAAACTCAGAAGTGAGCTTGATTCTTGTCTTTTCTGATAACTCACGTATAGTGGGTGGGAATATCAGTTCTCAGGTACAGATGTGCAAAAAATTTTGTACATCAAGATACTTTCTGATTTTGAGCAACACTCCCCACCCACAATTCTACCCAGCATGCAGAAATTTAACTTTGTTCATTCTTTAAGCTTGATGCCAATCTCCCCAGGGCTGTTCGTGGTTCTGGAATCTTATGCAGTGCCAGGGCATCAAGGAGGTAACAGAAAGGCCCATTAGTCATTGGTCATCTCTTCATAGACCTGTCCATGCTCTTTCTGCATCATCCCTTCAGGTCCAGTAGCGCTTTGCTGCTTCCACACCACGTTTGCAGCATGGGTATTTTTTGCCAAGCCTGAGAATTTCATACTTTGGGGTCTCTTGCTCTCTCCCTAGCAATACTACCACAAATCTGGATCAGGGTCCTCATGTCCAAAACTCGAGTTCCTCTGGTATTATAGAGCATGTGGGTATTGTTTTATCAACTGAGCAAAGTTCTTTTACTTCAGCTTTCTCCAAGTCATTTTATCTTTACCTGCTATTTCTCTCCTTTACTGAGGCTTAGCCTTTTGAAATAAAACCAGACAGTTTTCTAGGCAAGTTCAATGTCCATCCTTACAACAGACTTCACCTTGAAGAAGAAAGCACAGACCTGGCTAATATGAGAGGAAGGAAAGGGAAAAATAAATGAAGATAAAAGTTAAATATTTTAAAATATTTTTGTTCTCATTTTTTTTTCTTTTTGCCTTAAATACTTGGAAGCCAAGATTTGAATTTCATGCTCAGTACCCATAGAGTAAGAATATTTACCAGTGTTCCATCTCTTTTAGAATTTGTCTAGCAGCTTTTCCAGTTTTCAACGAGGTAAAAAGAAGTAAAAAAAGAAGGCCGAGCATGGTGGCTCACACCCGTAGTCCCAGCACTTCGGGAGGCCAAGGCAGAAGGATAGCTTGAGCCCAGGAGTTTGAGACCACTCTGGGTAATAAAGCAAAACCTTATCTTTATAATAAATAAATAAAGAAAAGGAAAAAATAATATTTATTAGTTTATTTTTCTTAAATTTTCATTTCTGTCAGTCTTGTTTTGCTGTGTTACTAATGCCTACTAATATGTTTTCCTTATTTAAATCAGTATTGATTTTTTAAAAACTGGTAAAATTCATTGCAGCCATGTGGGAGTAGCTAGAGTTTAGTAGGTTACAGGAATAAAGACATGCTGAAGCTATCCTGCAGGACTCAAGGAGACAGAACATGATTTGAGATTTGAAAATTCCTTCTTGATGTCCAGCCGTTCTGGTAACTGGGTAGCTTCTAATGGCTCCATTTTGTGCTCCACTATAATGGAGACAATTATTCTGAGTCTGATTGTCCTTCCAATAAGTCACCAATACGTGTACTCTCTTCTTTTGCTCAACATAATGGCATCTGTTGCATTAGCTTCTCCTTCTTCTTGGCTTCTCCTGCTTGTAGGCTTCTACTAGTTACATTTCTCTTTTTCTTTCAGTTTTTGCCTTTGCTAATAGTTGAACTCCTTTCAAAGAAAGGTGATATTCTTCAGTCTAGTTAGCTACAATTATTTCCGTTGAACAGTCTTCATGTTTGGACAAATCATAGGTTTTTGACTAAATGATGGGTTGCTTTTCCTTGGATTAGATAACTGCTCTCATTCATATCAATTGTGGTTAAGGTGACAGGGTTGTCTTACACAAGAAAAGAACTACACACAGAAGTAATATTCTAGAATAAGACTATAGGGAAAATCCTTTCTAAGGGACTGTAAGCAGACAGCTATCTTAAGGCTTAGCTTGTTCAGTATTGCTGTTAAAAGTAAGATACATGAGGCAAATATTACTCTCAACATAGTATAAATATATCCTTTCTCTCTGGGAATAAAATCCCACCCCAACTCATGAAGACATTGTTTGGTCCTATGACTTCTATGAGATAATGACCAAAGTGTAAATTGGTACATTCTCACAGTCTAGGTTATTTAGTCTTAAATAAGGACTTATACAACATTGTAACCTGTGACTACAAAATGAAATTACACTTTCTATTTCTACCTAAGTTATTACAACATAAGTTGCCCAGTGGCCCCCTAAATATTCCCATTATCTCTGATGACAACTTCTAATCTCTAGATTATTTTGTAGATCCATTTGCTCAGTGCCTTAGTCTGTTTAGTGTTGTTTTATTTTATTTTATTTTATTTTATTTTATTTTATCTTTTTTTGAGATAGGATCTCACTCTATTGCCCAGGCTGGAGTGCAGTGGTATGATATAGCTCACTGCAACCTTGAATTCCTGGACTCAAGTGATCCTCTGGCCTCAGCCTTCTGAGTAGGTAGGACTACAGGCACACATCACCATACCCAGCTAATTTTTAAATTGTTTTTGTAGAGACAGGGCCTCACTATGTTGCCCAGACTGGTCTTGAACACATGGTCTCACCCCTGCCTCCCAAAGTGCTGGGATTACAGGCATGAGCCACCACACCTGGCCTGTTTAGTGTTGCTATAAAGGAATACTTGAGGCTGAGTATTTTATAAAGAAAGAAAAGAGGTTTATTTAACACACAGCTTTGCTGGCTGGAATGTTCAAAATTGGGCATCTGGTGAGGGCCTCAGGCTGCTTTCACTCATGGCAGAAGGCAAAGGGAAGCTGGTATGTGCAGAGGCACAGTGAGAGAGGAATGAAAGAGACAGAGAGAGGAAGTGCCAGGTTCTTTTTTTTTTTTTTTTTTTGAGATGGAGTCTCTCTCTGTCACCCAGGCTGGAGTGCAGTGGCACAATCTCAGCTCACTGCAACCTCCACCTCCCAGGTTCAAGTGATTCTCCTGCCTCAGCCTCCCAAGTAGCTGGGATTACAGGCATGTACCACCACACCTGGCTAATTTTTGTTATTTTTAGTAGAGACAGGGTTTCACCATATTGGCCAGGCTGGTCTCGAACTCCTGACCTCAGGTGATCTGCCCACCTCAGCCTCCCAAAGTGCTGGGATTACAGGCATGAGCCACCACACCCTGCAAGCCTCTTTTTAACAACCAGCTTTCATGGGAACTAAGAGAGCGAGAACTCACCACCCCCACAGTGAGGAGGTTAATCCATTCATAAAGCATCCACCTCCATGACTCACATATTTTCCATTAGGCCCCATCTCCAACATTGGGGATCAAATTTCAACGTGAGGTTTTGGGGGACAAATATCTAAACTATAGCACCCAGCTTCCACTAGCTTGTGGATACAAATAAGTCACATTGAGTGGAATAACCCAATAGTCACAGGTTCACAGCACCTGCATAATGCAGGACTTCAGTCTCCTTTTAAAATGTCAGTTTCTAGAGGTGTTTTTAGGCATCTTCAGTGGGTGTCTCACATATGCTCACAAACACACACTGATTCAGCAACCACCCACCAGGCACCACATTTGCTTACTGGAGCTATAGTTCTTCCACCAGCACTGTGTTTCCCCAAAGGATCTGGTTCTGCTCCGTTGGCATGGTAATTTCTTCTGGATTTTGCAGTGTTCAAGGAGGCCTCTGGATCATTTGATGAGCACTGCAGGCACCAAGTTCCCTATAGATGCTGCAGAGCCTGGGCATCAGCTTCTGCCTCTGCTCCACCAGGCAGGGCAGTTCTTACTGGTCTCAAACACTCCTCTGCCTGTTAGTGCCTCTCTCTTTAGGCAATGCCTTCACCACTATCTCTCACCAAGCACCACCACAAAGGCACGTGAAGGAAGAATGCTTCTCTTCCTCTTGGATTCAATTCTGCAGGAGGAATTCAAATCAGTGGCATCAGTGTTTTACAACTTTCAGTGAAACAGTACTTTCAATTTTTACTTACAGACCACTCTTTCTCTAGGTCCCAGACACCCACTCAGGGGACTTGTATATGATAAGAAGCTGAATGATAGCCACCAGCCTGCCTACAGAGCACTATTATCCTCCTACGAAGGCTCTCTTACAAACACAAGTTTGTTTCTGACTCAGCTTTTCTTCAACGTGATTTCTCCCAAGAGGGAAATTTTTCCTTATGAAAGTGGTTCCTGTTGGGCCAGACATCCCTGTTCATGTTGGGAATTCACCTAACTTCAAATTGAGATTCCCTTCTGTGCTTGGATACTATTTGGTACATTGTCCTTTCCCAGTTTCATCTGGTAGAGTGGAAGATCTTCAAGCAATGCACGAATACGTATGCTGTCTTCGCCACTGAAAGAGAACCAAGACATCCCTATAGACATTAGCAAGTGAAAACATAATGATTAAAAATACTGTTGAGATGAGAAAAACAAAATCCACTTCATTTGTGTCAGAGCCAACTGCTTAGTCTAATATGCATAATTATAGACTTGCAGTTTTCAGCAATTTTACAGAAATTTTTTTCAAAAATAATAAATCATTGAAATCCAGAATCTTAGAATAATTTAGAAAGCTGTCAGTAGCTCATAGAACTCAATAACAAAAGGCTGGGCGTGATGGCTCACGCCTGTAATCCCAGCACTTTAGGAGGCCGAGGCAGGTGGACTCACCTGAGTTCAGGAGTTCAAGACCAGCCTGGCCCACGTGGTGAAACCCCATCTCTACAAAAATACAAAAATTAGCCGGGCATGATGGCGTGTGCCTGTAATCCCAGCTACTCGGGAGGCTGAGACGGGAGAATCTCTTGAACCCAGGAGACGGTGGTTGCAGTGAGCCAAGATTGCGTCACTGCACTCCAGCCTAGGGTGCTGAGCGAGAGTACGTCTCAAAAAAAAACCAATAATAATAATAATAATAATAATAATAATAGTGCCTGTCTCGCAGGATTGTGGTGAGGATTGGGTGAGATTTCACACATATATCCTAAAAATGTTGCCTACATATATCTAAAAATGCATGTTATCATTTTAATAAGTATATATTATTACATTGTATAAATGTTTCATAATTTATTTGTGTTTAAGTTTCAAGTATCAGAGGAAAATCTTATTTCTTTTATTATTTCTAAATTCTTGAAAGTTATCTCACCATAATCTTTCTGGAACAACTAACCAGCTGACACATAGCAAAGTATATGTGATCATTATTATTACACCTTTAATTTATGTATGAGTACTTTTCAGTTTAAGTTAAAAAAAACTTAAAAGATTTTGAACTAATATGTTTTAAAAAGCTAAAAGCTAAACTTTTTTTTTTTTTTTTCGAGACGGAGTCTCCCTCAGCCATCCAGGCTGGAGTGCAGTGGCACCATGTTGGCTCACTGCAACCTCCACCTCTTGGGTTCAAGAGATTCTCCTGCCTCCTGAGCAGCTGGGATTACAGGTGCACACCACCATGCCCAGCTAATTTTTGCATTTTGTATTTTTATTTTTTTTTGACATGGAGTTTCACTCTTGTCACCCAGGCTGGAGTGCAGTGGCACCATTTCAGCTCACTGCAATGTTCGCCTCCCGGGTTCAACTGATTCTCCCGCCTCAGCCTCCCGAGTAGCTGGGATTACAGGTGCCCACCACCACGCCCAGCAAATGTTTGTATTTTTAGTAGAGACGGGGTTTCACCATATTGGCCAGGCTGGTCTTGAGCTCCTGACCTTGTCATCACAGGTGTGAGCCAGGGCTTTTTTTTTTTTTTTGGAATGATTTATTCCATTTCATAAATGGACAGTGTAAACAGACACTTATGATGCCTCATATCACATCCCTGGGGCCCACCCCTTATTTCTACAACAGATATGGTACACAGATACCAGCAAGTTAAGACTCAAGCTCATAGAGTCCACCTCCAGCTCACCTTGTGTGTGTGTTTCTGCTTCTGCCTCAGCATCTTACCTGTAGATGCAAGTGCTCACTCTGGCATCAAGCACAGAGTGGCTATCAACCTGTAGAGCTTCCCACATTCATGCTATTGTCAATTGCTACTTATTACTATAATTATGTTGCTGTATTTATTGCAGTAAAGTTCAGAGGAAAATAAGATCTTATACAAACGTGTTATATGTTTCTTAGAAATAGAAGATTGTATTTTTTTCTTTTTTGTGGCTTAGTCCATTTGTGCTGCTGTAACAAAGTACCTGAGACTGTGTAATTTATAAATAGTAGAAATATATTTCGTACAGTTCTGGAGGCTGAAAAGTCCAAGACCAAGGTGCCAGTAGGTTCAGTGTTTGGTGAGGGCCCTCGTCTCTGCTTCCAATATGGTGCCTTGATCACTGTGTCTTCACATGGAGGAAGGGAGAGAAGGGCAAAAGGACCCAGGCTGTTTCCCTCCAGCCTTTTTATAAGGCACTGATCCATTCATGAGGGGACAGCCCTTATGACTTAATCACTTCCCAAAAGACCTCTCCTCTTAATACCACCACAATGGGGATTAGGTTTCAACATGGATTTTGGAGGGGACACATTCAAACCATAGCATTGGCAAAGAACATTTTACAATATCCTGGCTACTTCATTTATGCACCCTGCCTTTCCCTGTAGGTATTTAAGTTTCTGGGCCATCTTCACAAACTTTACTTAAGTTAAACCACATAGTAAATTATACAAATATTACCTTGGTAAAGATTTTGAAAAGAGTGGAGGCTGGACGCGGTGGCTCACGCTTGTAATTCCAGCACTTTGGGAGTCTGAGGCCGGCGAATCATGAGGTCAGGAGATCGAGACCATCCTGGCTAACACTGTGAAACTCGGTCTCTACTAAAAATACAAAAAAATTAGCCAGACATGGTGGCGGGTGCCTGTAGTCCCAGCTTCTCGGGAGGCTGAGGCAGGAGAATGGTGTGAACCCAGGAGGCAGAGCTTGCAGTGAGCTGAGATCGCGCTACTGCACTCCAGCCTGGGCGTCAGAGTGGGACTCTGTCTCAAAAAAAAAAAAAAAAAAGAAAACAGTGGAAATGTCAGGGCTGGCTTCAGATGAACGCCTGTAGTACTTCATTGTTAAGTATGACATTGGTTATTGGTTTCATATAAGTAATTATTATTATGGTAAGGGAGCTGCCTGCAATTCTAGTTTGAATCTGAGGTTGGCACTTAATTTGTATTAAATATATTTTCAGCATTTATCTAGATGCATTCATGAACTGTTTCCTTTAACTGTTTAATGTGATTGACTTTGTATATAACATATACATGCATATGACAGGCTTTCAACGAGTGGATTATTTTTCTTTTTTTCTTTTTTTTTTTTTGAGACAGAGCCTTGCTCTGTCATGCAGGCTGGAGTGCAGTGGTGAGATCTCGGCTCTCTACAACTTCTACCTCCCCGGTTCAAGCAATTCCCCTGCCTCAGCCTCCCGGGTAGCTGGGATTGCAGGTGCACGCCACCATGCCCAGCTAATTTTTTTTGTTTTTTTAGTAGAGATGAGGTTTCACCATGTTGGCCAGACTGGTCTCAAACTCCTGACCTCAGGCAATACGCCCACCTCGGTCTCCCAAAGTGCTGGGATTACAGGCATGAGCCACCACACCTGGCCAGATTATTTTTTATTATTGAAATAAATCTCACTTTGAGACATGACTGGTATATTTTTCTAATATTTTATTTGGAATTATTTTCCATTTTAATTTCTGTTCTTAATCAGTTTTGATGACAGAGTCATCTTAGCCTCCTAATATTGAGAAGTTTTCCATTGTTTCTATTTGCTCCAAAATATCTAAATAGAATATATGGTATCTGTTCCCTGAAATATGATGTAAAATAGTTTATCAGTTAAACCATTTGTGTAGTTTGTTTTGGGAAGAGTTAATTATTTGACCATCTCCTCAACAACTTCTGTTGTTACTAGTCTATTTGGTCATGACTCTTCTTGGCTAATTTGTTCAAAATTTTGCCATAAAGTCGCATATTACATATTCATGTAATATAATTTTTTTTCAGATTTTTGAGTGCATCTCTTTTCTCATTTATAACCTGGTATATTTGTTGTATTTTTTCTCCTCTCACTGTCTCTCTTTTGTTATAATTCAATGCTATTTGGCTGGGAATGCCTGAGATACATACCCCTTGTCAATAAGGCCTCCCCATTGGCTATGATTCTCCCTTTCTTTCACAGTGCATGGATCATCACTGCCTAAGTTTGTTTCTCTGATTCTTTGCATTCGGTGCTTCAATAGCTGACATGTCCCCTACTCACCAACACATTCATACTTTGTATATGTTAATGCTGTTACAGTCTAATCCATCTTTTACAGTCCAATCAAATTGGTTTAGAGCCTTGCTATTTGAGGTGACTTCACCCATTATTGGTTTTTGCTTTTGACATGAAAACAACGTTAATTTTCTGATTTTAAGAACAACACGAACTGGTCGTAAAACATTTAAATATTATGCTACAGCATAAAGAATGTAAAAATTTACCAGAGATATACTACTCAGTTAAAGTCACTGTTAATGTTTTGGAAAACATCCTTTTAGATCTCCCTTAATTTAAAAAAAAAAAAAAAAAATGGCTGGGTGTGGTGGCTCACGCCTGTAATCCCAGCACTTTGGGAGGCCGAGACAGGCGGATCACCTGAGGTCGAGAGTTTGAGACCAGCCTGACCAATGTGGAGAAACCCCGTCTCTACTAAAAATACAAAATTAGCTGGGCGTGGTGGCACATGGCTGTAGTCCCAGCTACTCGGGGTGCTGAGGAAGGAGAACTCGGGAGGCGGAGGTTGCAGTGAACCGAGATCACGCCATTGCACTCCAGCCTGGGCAACAAGAGCAAAACTCCCTCTCAAAAAAAAAAAAAAAAATGCTGTAAGTGTATGCCTTTTTGCTACTTACTTTATGTACTCAAAAATATATCACAGACATTTGCCGATGTCAATAACTGCAAATGTATGTTATCATTTTAACAAGTACATATTATTAGATTGTACAAATGTTTCATAATTTATTTGTGTTTAAGTTTCAAGTATCAGAGGAAAACCTTATTTCCTTTATTATGTCTAAATTCTTGAAAGCTATCTCACTGTAATCTTTCTAGAACTAACCAATTTCTTTCTTTTCTTTTTTTTGTTTTTTGAGACGAAGTCTCGCTCTGTCGCCCACTGGGCTCACTGCAACCTCTGCCTCCTGGGTTCAAGCAACTGTATTGCCTCAGCCTCCTGAGTAGCTGGGATTAGAGGCGCGAGCCACCAGTCCTGGCTAATTTTTGTATTTTTAGTAGAGACAGGGTTTCACAACGTTGGTCAGGCTGGTCTCGAACTCCTGACCTCATGATCTGCCCACCTCAGCCTCCCAAAGTGCTGGGATTACAGGCGTGAGCCACCATGCCTGGCCCCAATTTCCAAGTTTATCATGTCCCAGGCCCTCGGCTAAGATACTTCACATGCATTAGCTTATTTCATTCTTCTTACAAAATAAGAGCAAAACCTGAGTGAAAAGCGAAATCACAGACCACATTCCAGGTGACTGGGCACCATAAGTTTACCACACCAAAGTGTTTTCCTCTACTTGTTTTCAAAGGCCTCTTGAAGCTACTTGTTGACCCTCTGGGGCTGAATTTTCACTTTCACTTGTTAGCATTTACTGAGCCCTTACCAACATTGATTTGAGCCCAGTTTCTTCACCTATAAAATAAGATTATTGGATTAGATGTTTCTAGGACTTTTTCCAGCTCTGAAGTGTTTGATTCTAAGTAGAAGACATTGTGGCAGGTGGGTGTGTGTGTTTTCAGGGAAAGGGGAAAGACACAATGATTGTAAAATGTCCCTTACTATTAAAGAGTTTATGATATATCAGCAAAGACAAATATATAGACAACTCATTAGAAAGTGTAAAGCTTAAATCTTTTTTCTCCCATCTTACTCCTTTTATTATACAACGAACCATCCTTAATGTGAAATTAATGGTTAGATACATAAATGTGAGGGATAACATGAGAAAATCTAGGAGAAAAAAAATCTTCATTTAAATCTGAGATTGTGGGATTATCAGCTTCAATTAGCCTTAATCAGCAACTTACCTATTTTTATTTATTTATTTATTTTTTGTGACAGAGTTTCACTCTGTCACCCAGGCTATAGTGCAGTGGCATGATCTCAGCTCACTACAACCTCTGCCTCCCAGGTTCAGGCTATTCTCCTGCCTCAGACTCCCCAATAGGTGGGATTACAGGCGCCTGCTACCATGCCTGGCTAATGATTGTATTTTTAGTAGAGACGGGGTTTCGCCACATTGGCCAGGCTCAAACTCCTGGTCTCGAACTCGCGACCTCAGGTGATCCACCTGCCTTGGCCTCCCACAGTGCTGGGATTACAGACATGAACCACTGCTCTCGGCCTCTATTTTTTTTTTTAAATACACAAATAAGACAAACTTGATAATTTAACTTTTAAATTGGCAATTGAAGCTCTAGGATGTCCTTAACTTTTTTAAAAGATCATTTTAAACCAAAGCACTAATTCAACACACAGCAGAAATGGTACAAATTTCAGATTTGGCTTTTGCTGAATAGAGCCTAAGAATGAACATTTCCCTTTTCCAGATTACTTAAGTAATTTAAAATATAAATAATTGCCTTAAGTCTCACTGAGTAGAGAACGTGAAAGTTCCCGGTATAAAAAAATAAAACCTTTAGGGTTTGAAGTTTGATAGTCATTTCATTTTGCGGTAGAAAAGAGACTAGATTTTGTTTGCTTTCCATGATTACTTCACTGTCTCCCTCCATTTCAAAATTGAGATTCACAAATGAACTGAATACCACTGTCCCTGGTTGATCTGTCTGAACAATGGAATCAGTCTGCAATTTATTCTGTTGGGTGTTTTGTTTTTGTTTTTGTTTTTGTTTTTGTTTTTGTTTTTGTTTTTGAGATGGAGTCTTACTCTGTCATCAGGCTGGAGTGCAGTGGCGCAATCTCAGCCTCCAGGGTTCAAGCGATTCTTCTGCCTCAGCCTCCCAAGTAGCTGGGATTACAGCGGCACACCACCACACCCAGCTAATTTTTGTATTTTTAGTAGAGATGGGGTTTCACCATGTTGACCAGGATGGTCTTGATCTCTTGACCTCGTGATCTGCCAGCCTCAGCCTCCCAAAGTGCTGGGATTACAGGCGTGAGCCACCACGCCTGGCCTTATTCTGTTGATATTGTCTTTCTGCTCCTACAGACATTCTCCTCCTCTTCCTCCTCCTCCTCTGTTGGTACTGTCTTTCTGCTTCTGTAGACATCCTATTTTTCTCCTCCTCTTCCTTCACTCCACCTCCTCCACCTCCTTCTTCTTATAGGTCAAGAGTAGGCAAAACATCTTTCCTCTCTAGGCCATCAACTTCATCTTCATCTGTGCTGTATTCCTTCATTGTTTCATCCTAACAAAAGAGGATGGCTCTCCTTGGGACTTTCTTCTTTCCTTGTATCACTCCCAGTTCTACATTTTCAAAGCCTCTTTTGTCACTCATCCAATCTCACGTTTCCCTGTGAGATGAAATTTGGTTTATGGTTGTCCTGACATCAATGGTTCCTTTTGGACCATCTAAAGTTTAAATCTTTTAAGTGGCATTTTATGGGAACACATCAGAGGACAAATTGACTAAACAAGTCAGAGATGGCTTCATGGAGAACGTGAAAATTAAGCTGAGCTCAAAGGCCAAATAAACAGCAAGCGGGCAAAGATTCAGGTATGTAGAGATTTAATCTGTGATTTGAGATGAAGAGTAGGTTGGGTGTGGTGGCTCACGCCTGTAATCCCAGCACTTTGGGAGGCCGAGACAGGCAGATCACAAGGTCAGGAGATCGAGATCATCCTGGGTAACACAGTGAAACCCCATCTCTACTAAAAAAAAAAAAAAAAAATACAAAAAATTAGCCAGGTGTTGTGGCATGGGCCTGTAGTCCCAGGTGCTCAGGAGGCTGAGAGAGGAGAATCACTTGAACCCAGGAGGCAGACACTGCAGTGAGCCGAGATTGTGCCACTGCACTCCAGCCTGGGCGACAGAGTGAGACTCTGTCTTAGATACATAAATAAATAAATAAATAAATAAATAAATAAATAAATAAATAAAATAAGATGGAGAGTAAATGGAATGGAGGATGTGCCTGACACTGTCCATTTAGCCTTTGGCTTCCCTCCCCACTGTGCTCCATTCTTCTCCATCATGCTTTGTGCCCTGGGAAGCTTACCTGCATTGGTGGACTTGTTTATCCTCTGGATTCAAGATGGGTTTAGCTAGCTTGGAGATAAGAGGGTGGGGAGAGAGTGAAGTATTCAAGATCTTTATTCCTTTGGCCCCTTCCCTACCATGTTTCCGTGGCTCACTCACTCTCTCTACTGAAGTCCACAACTTTTGTCTAGAGTCCTGCTCTGTACACTTCTCTCTCTGGGTTCTGGCAGAGTTCCTTCCCCTTAGCCTTCATACCTAGATATTCAGTTGCAACAGTCCCCCACCCACCCTAAAGCCAGCTGGGAATACTATACCATGTCCTGTTGGCTCCCTAAACTTTGCCCGTGTTTGCAAATAATTACCTTACTAAAAATCTCCTACAATTACGCAGGTTAATATGCCATCCATTTCTTGCTGTTACCTTAATACTGTTGCTGTGATTACAGGAATCATTTAATATGCCTCTACATTTTCATAATTGTGAAATCACAATGTATCTTACCAGTGATGTGTGGGTTCCATTGTGCCTCTTGGTCCCTGACCCAAAAGGTTTGTTAGATCAATGACATACAATCATAATATATAGTCATATAATCAATGGCATGTTAGAATTGAGTAACTACGGTATATAGTGAAAGATACTCTAGTGAAGGGCTGAAAAGGCCCATCTCATATTCTTGTGGAAAAAAAGACCATTTGAATTTTACTCTATAGGCAACCGAGAGCAATTGCTTGGCTTCTAGAACAGAGTGCCATAATTAGGCTTGTGATATAAAAAAATAATAAACTTTCAACAGTATGAAGGGTGGACTGAATATAGAGGTCTGAATACAGGAAGGCCAATTGGGCTGCTGTTGCAATAATTCAGATGAAAAGCAGTGAAGGTCCAAGTAGGGCAATTAGAGTGGAAATAAAGAGAATAAGATAGCTATAACAGCCTGATGAGCTGCTACAGTTGCAAGAAAAAGTGGTTAAATCATTATAGCTCAAGTATTGGGTTTATGACCTACAGCAAATCTGAAAGAATAGGTACAGACCCACAAAGCTTCCTTCTCCTAGGTGCTAGGAACAATAGCACCATCTATGTGGAAACTAGGGAAGAGTTCTCAACCTTATACTAATAACTTTTTTTTTTGAGATAGGGTCTCTCTACATCATCCAGGCTGGTCTCAAACTGCTGGGTTCAAGTAATCCTTCCAACATACCAAGAACTGTGAAGGCCATAAGACAATAACAATTAAAACTGGATGTGTTTTAATTAAAACAATTAAAACATTAAAACCGGGCATGGTGACTCATGCCTTCAAAACCCAGCACTTTGGGAGGCTGAAGCAGAAGGATCACTTGAGCCCAGAAGTTCAAGACCAGCTTGGGCAACATAGTGAGACTCCGTCTCTATTTTTAAAAAAATGGAATAAAAATACCATAAAAAAGTGAAACTGGATGATGGGTAAATGAGATTTATTGTTATTCCTCCAGCTTTTGTTTAATGTTTGGAGTTTTTTATATTAAAAAATTTAAAATTTTTTTTTAAACTTTGAGAAACATCTCTCAAATACAGAAGAATTTGGACTAAATTGAAGAAAAAATAGAGAGACAAAAACATTAGAGGTTAGGAACACAGTCTCTGAGCAAGACTGAGTTCATTTCTAAATCAGAAACCAAGACCCACAAAATACTCAAGCTTCCCATAGCTTCAGCCCTCTTCCTCTCTCTCTTAAGCCATAGAAGGGAATGATCCTAATTCTAAAACTTACAAAGCCTTGACTGTGTACCAGGAACCATTTCATACATCTTATAAGCATTAACTCATTCAATCCTAACTAGTCTCCTGTTACAGATAAAGAAACTGAGCCACAGAAAAGTTCAGAAGTCCAAGGGCGGCTGGGTGCAGTGGCTCACACCTGTAATCCCAGCACTTTGGGAGGCTGAGGCAGGTGGATCATGAGGTCAGGAGATCGAGACCATCCTGGCCACATGATGAAACTCTGTCTCTAACTAAAAATACAAAAATTAGCTGGGTGTGGTGGTGCGTGCCTGTAATCCCAACTACTTGGAAAGCTGAGGCGTGAGAACCACTTGAACCCAGAAGGCGGAGGTTGAGGTTGCAGTGAGCTGAGATCACGCCACTGCACTCCAGCCTGGCGACAAAGCAAGACTCTGTCTCAAAAAAAAAAAAAAGAAAGAAAGAAAAAGGAAGAGAAAAAAAAAAAAAAGAAGTCCAAGGGCACACAGATGGTAAGCAACAGACACAATCAGACATTCTGGTTCCAGAAGCTGTTTGTACATACTACATATCACAGAGTATAGTGTAGATGTTATTACAAAGAGAATATACCCATTCCTAATATTATGGTATAGTTTACAGTTCCCAGGTAAAAAGAGAGTGGACAGTCAAGCAGAATTCACCAACATTTTTTGGGTGAAAAGCAGATTTGGACAGAACTGCTCATAAATGAACCATGGAAAAAGTGTACTATAATAAATAAGTACACAAACTAAAAGAAAGAAAACATCATGGTACTATTGGATAATAGTTCGGAGTAAAAGTTTTTATATAAACACATTATATAAAGGTTTTTATATAACACATTAAACCAAAAAATTGCTAAATAATCCAAAGATTTAAACTTAAGATCTAAAAACATGAAACCGCATAAAAAATAATTAAATACACACACACACACACACACACACACACACACTCAGTGTGCAGATGGGTGGATTAAGAAAATATATAAATAGGGCCAGGTGCAGTAGCTCATGTGTAAGTGCCTGTAATCCTAGAACTTTGGGAGGTTCACAAGACAGGAGGATCACCTGAGCCAGGAGTTCGAGACCAGCCTGGGCAAGACAAGGAAATCCTGTCTCTACAAAAATTTTTAAAAAATTAGCCAAGCATAGTGGTGCACATCTGTAGTCCTAGCAACCCAGAGGGGTGAGGTAGAAGGATCACTTGAGCCCAGGAGGCCAAGACTGCAGTGAGCCATGTTCATGCCACTGCACTCCAGCATGGGTGACAGAATGAGACTTTGTCTCAAAAAAGAGTATAACATTAATACTTTTATATTATAAATATTTATATATACTATAAATATATATTTTTATATACATATATTACATATAAAATATTTTTAAAATATTTATTGATAATTATTCAGGATTGATAATATTTATTTGGGATTGAGCATAGCGATGGGAACATGGTGTGCATATTCAGGGAGGTAATGAAAGACAAGAATTGTTAAAGAAAAAATGAAAATATTACATAAGTGTCTATACACAATTCTTCTTCATTACAAGAATCAATAACAAAGGTGGTATCAGTGCAAGGCTGGACAGGCAGTTGCTAGGCAGATGTACTCACAGAAATATTTTTTGTGTACGGTTGTGATGGCCTTTGTGCAAGGTTGTGGTTTTTGCAGTCAGTCTTTTGTGATAGTTCTTATCAGGTATATAAGCATGACAACCCTCGCTTTGTGGCCTTCTCTGGCTTCATATTTCAGGGTTTGACACAAGTGACTCCTTTTTGATCCGACAACTTTGATACATCCCCCTTTTGATCAAAAGATTTTTCTACAAGCATTGCTGATCAGTTATTCCATAGTTAGGGTTTGTTTTTTTGTTTGTTTGTTTGTTTTTTCCTACTTTTAAAAAAAGTAGGCAAGGCGTGGTGGCTCACCCCTGTAATCCCAGCAATTTGAAAGGCCAAGGCAGTCAGATCACTTGAGCTCAGAAGTTCGAGACTAGCCTGGCCAACATGGTGAAATCCTGCCTCTACTAAAAATACAAAAATTAGCCAGGCATGGTGGTGCATGCCTGTAGTCCCAGCTACTCGAGTGGCTGAGGCAAAAGAATCACTTGAATCCGGGAGGCAGAGGTTGCCGTGAGCCAAGATTGCACCATTGCACTCCAGCCTGAGCAACAGAGTGAGACTCTGTCTTAAAAAAAAAAAAAAAAAAAAGTATAAACAGTGTCTTGATATGTTGCCCAGGCTGGAGTGCAGTGTCTGTTCATAGGCTCAGTCACTGTGCACTATAGCCTTGAACTCCTGGGCTGAAGTGATCCTCTTGCTTCAGCCTCCTGAGTAACTGGGACTGGAGGCAAATGCCATCACACCCAGCTATGGAGTTAGGTTTTGATTGTCCCTCAAAGCCAAGACTTATGTGTCCCAGGTTGTTGTCTACATTGGAGGGAGTGACTCATGACTAAGAATCAGTGGCAAAACCTTTTTAGCAAGGGAGGTTTGGAGGAAGTGACTCTCAGGCTAAATCCGCCAGGAGTCCATTGTTAAGTTTTTGTGTGTTCCATAGATGTTGTCTATCATCTCAAAGTGCTAGACCAGCATTAAAATCTGCAAAGAGTTGTATATCTGCAGAAATGTGACAGGCAACAGGTACAAAGTTTAAAAAGGAAAACACTAAGTAAAATTAATAGTAATATGATAATCCCAGTTTGCATAGTGGTTTTAAGCCATGAGCCTATGTTTAAAGGCAACCAATTGAATAAATCAAATGGCCATGGGAAATTGGATGAGACCAGGTTTTTTTTGTTGTTGTTGTTGTTGTTGTTTGTTTTTTGAGATGGAGTCTCATTCTGTTGCCCAGGCTGGAGTGCTGTGGCATGATCTCGGCTCACTGCAACCTCCGCCTCCTGGGATCAAGCAACTCTCCTGACTCAGCCTCCTGAGTAGCTGGGATTACAGGTGCATGCCACCACGCCTGGGTAGTTTTTATATTTTTAGTAGACGTGGGGTTTCACCATGTTGGCTAGGCTGGTCTCGAACTCCTGAGCTCAAGTGATCTGCCCGCCTCGGCCTCCCTAAGTGCTGAGATTACAGGCATGAGCCACTGCACCCGGCCATATGAGACCTGCTGTAACCATGGCTTCTTTTCTTATTTTGTGTATTTGGGTCTCAACTTCCCCAGAATTTATCCTGGTACAGCATGTAGTGTTTGTGTTGACACAGATATCTCTGTTTAGCTAGTAGGTAGCAATCCTGTTATTTAGCATTCCATGACTTGGTTGAATTAAAGCAGAGAGAGTTAGCTCAAAAAAAAAAAGAAAAGAAAAAAGGACCCTTAG
Organism: Hylobates moloch; assembly: GCF_009828535.3. Classification (NCBI taxonomy): domain Eukaryota; kingdom Metazoa; phylum Chordata; class Mammalia; order Primates; family Hylobatidae; genus Hylobates; species Hylobates moloch. The sequence continues at coordinate 33,765,304 of NW_026652277.1, forward strand.
TATAATATGAACAAAAAGTTGTATTAGGGATGTTGCCAAAGTTACCCATTAACTAAAGGATTTCTTAGATCAGGTTCTGTCAAGTTACATGCAATAGCTACTAATTGTGAAATTTCCGTTACACCTGTCAAAGACAAAAGGTAGGCATAAGCAAAGAAAAAATTAATAGGGATAAGAGTCTCATTATGATGGAGAATCTTATTCCATTGTCTTGGGAAAACCCATCTACAGTATGAAACTGTCAAATTCACATCCTGGTTTTGGTCCTGGCACTGGGTGGTCCAGTGAACTTTTGGGGAAGCCCTTACATTAGGCATGAGATTTGTCCCTTAAAAGTTATTCAGTTTCATCTTATAAGGCCTGAAAAACAGAGCAGTTCCTTTCTTTTTTTTTTGATTTTTTGAGACGGAGTCTTACTCTGTCATCAGGCTGGAGTGCAGTGGCTTGACCTCAACTCACTACAATCTCTGCCTCCTGGGTTCAAACAATTCTCCTTCCTCAGCCTCCCAAGTAGCTAGGACTACAGGCACGTGCCACCATGCCCAGCTAATTTTTGTATTTTTAGTATAGACAGGGTTTCACCATGTTGGCTAGGAAGGTCTCGATCTCTTGAGCTTGTGATCCACCCGCCTCAGCCTCCCAAAGTGCTGGGATTACAGGCATGAGCCACCGCACCCGGCTAAACAGAGCAGTTCTTATACTTAGTTGAATAGTTGTAGCCAGATATTGGTGGGAATGAGGTGAATTCAGGATCTAATCTAGTCTATAAGCAGATATCAAAAACTCAAAACACTGCACAGGGCTACAATTTTGTTTATCAAATTAAGCAGTGGTCAACCATGATACAGGGCTACAATCTAGTCACAGGTGTATTATAGCTTTTTTAAAAAACAAACAAAAAACAACAACAACAAAAACATGTAACTTTCTTTCCAGTCATATCCCAATTTCTACTAAAAACAATCAGAAAAAGACAAAATTATTTGTAAAATAATTTAGTGTCATCAATGTTGGTATGATCATTTACAGAAGTGCAGGAAGAATAGTTATTTTTCACACAGAAATTTCATCTTTTTTCTTTTTCCTTTTTTTTGTTTGTTTGTTTGTTTTGAGTCAAGGTCTCACTCTATCACCCAGGCTGGAGTGCAGTGCCATGATCTCAGCTCACTGCAGCCTCGACCTCCTAGGCTTAAGCAATCCTACCAGCTCAGTGTCTCAAGTAGCTGGACCTACAGGCATGTGCCACCATGCCCGGCTAATTTTTGCATTTTGGTAGAGCTAGGTTTCACCACGCTGTCCAGGCTGGCCCCAGACTCCTGGCCTCCAGCGATCTGCCCACCTCAGCCTCCCAAAGTGCTAGGATTACAGGCACGAGCCACTGTGACTGGCAGAAATCTCGTATTTAAAAACCACTTGAGGCTAAGAAGCCAAACCAAAAGAGACTTCAGATTTTGCCTGCAGTACCTATAAATGATTTTTTTTTTTTTTTTTTGAGATGCAGTCTCACTCTGTCACCCAGGCTAGAGTGCAGTGGTGCCATCTTGGCTCACTACAACCTCTGCCTTCTGGGTTCAAGCGATTCTCCTACCTCAGCCTCCCAAGTAGCTGGGATTACAGGCACGGGCCACCACGCCCGGATAATTTTTGTATTTTTAGTAGAGATGGAGTTTCACTATGTTGGTGAGGCTGGTTTCAAACTCCTGACCTCGTGATCCGCCTGCTTTGGCTTCCCAAAGTGCTGGGATTACAGGCATGAGCCACCATGCTCGGCCTAAATTATTTAAATATAACATCCCAGTCAAAATCTTGCTAGTAAAGCCAACATCTTCAATTGTATCCTGTTATAAAGAGAGCAGATCTTATTGAACTTATGCAAACTATTTTATTTAATTTTTCTATCATTTGTTTATTTATTTATTTTTTGAGACAGAGTTTCACTCTTGTCGCCCAGGCTGGAGTGCCACGGTGCGATCTCAGCTTACTGCAACCTCTGCCTCCCGGTTCAAGCGATTCTCCTGCCTCAGCCTCCCGAGTAGCTGGGATTACAGAGGCCCACCACCACATCTAGCTAATTTTTGTATTTCTTTTAGTAGAGACGGGGTTTCACCATGTTGGCCAGGCTGGTCTGGAACTCCTGACCTCAGGTGATGCACTCGCTTTGGCCTCCCAAAGTGTTGGGATTATAGGAGTGAGCCACCACGCCTGGCCAAAACTATTGATTTAAAAAAATTTAAACTAAAATACAAATAGTTTTGGAATTTTGGAGGAATCAAGTAGGAAGAAAAAGTAAATTCTTCCAATTTTATTACAAAAGTATGCATTATCAAATTTCCATAAACTATAGCTAGTTATGAGAAAAAGTTTCCTTAAATCTGGAAAACAAAACATTTAAGTAAAGAGCCAACAATGTTTCAAATAAGAGTTATAAAAACATTATCCTTTTCAGTTATACAATCTCATGTAATTAATTTTTGTTTTACTTGGTCTTGATTAACAGTTTCATGAACGCATCAGTTTCTTCATTAGAATTCTATAAATTTTTACTAGAACCATTGATTTTAAAGTTATCAGAAACCTGTATTCAAGAGCATTTGCTAGAGTCTTTCCATGAATCGGATTGCAGATGCTCTTATTTTTTATTTATTTTATTTTATTTTATTTTAAATAGAGACAGGGTCTTGCCATGTTACTCAGGCTGATCTTGAACCTACAGTCGCAAGTGATCCTCCTGTCTCAGCCTCCCAAAGTGCTGGCATTACAGGCATGAGCCACCATACCCAAGCTGAATGCAGATACTTTTAGTGAAAAATCAAAACTGTGGATGACAGAGACTTTGAATAACCAGGGTGAGAAATCTGATGAAAGTTTAGCAATTGACAAGGAAATTCAGTTATTTCTATTTCATATATCATTTTAAGATAACAACCAGAATCATGACTGACAGCAACACATCAGGATCATCAGACTTTCAGAAATTTTACATAATCTTCAGAACAGTCACAGTGTTTTGTTTTTTTTTTTGAGACGGAGTCTCGCTCTTTCACCCAGGCTGGAGTGCAGTGGCGCGATCTCAGCTCACTGCAGGCTCTGCCCCCCGGGGTTCACGCCATTCTCCTGCCTCAGCCTCCCGCGTAGCTGGGACTACAGGTGCCCGCCACCTCGCCCGGCTAAATTTTTGTATTTTTAGTAGAGACGGGGGTTTCACCGTGTTAGCCAGGATGGTCTCGATCTCCTGACCTCGTGATCCGCCCGCCTCGGCCTCCCAAAGTGCTGGGATTACAGGCGTGAGCCACCACGCCCGGCCGCAGTCACAGTGTTAATATATAGAATATCAATATTATATTCATGTAAATATAACTTTAACAAAGATTTAACATCATTTATTTGACAATGCTTCCCAAACAATGTAATACATCTAACAAGCCTAATTATTAACATTTCTACCAGATGAGAAATACATTATTGGAGGCTCTCCAGAGTTCCAAATGGAAAATCTCAAAGTTAATTGTAGGTCAAGAAAACTTAATTTAGAGCTTTGATATGAGGAAGACTGCCAAAGATGTCAAAAGGTTTAAAACATCTGATCAAAATGGGATCACATGTCATTGTGAAATAATAGTCATTCACTTAACCAGAATGGTAATTAAAATATTTCAAAAGCAAATACAGAATATTATATAGATGCAAAATAGAAACAAAAACAAAAGAAAACAAAACAAATAAAGAAACTTTAACCCTTTTAAAGCTCAGTTTTCCTACGTAATAAAAAACCTAATAAAAACAATGTGATACGCAGGAATTATCTTGATGAAACACCAAATCTTTGTTTCCTAGGCCAATTACCAAAGCATAAAGAAAAATCTCCTGCATTGTGATTGCTTTTCTTTATGGGAAGCACATTCAGATAACCTGGAAGTCAGATTTGATGTAAAGATACTTGAATTCAATCAGACACTGGAAGAGTGTATGTCCAAGGTTATGAGTGTACACTGTGTCATAGAAGTAAACAAGAAAACCAGTCCCTTGAGCAGGGAGAATATATGGCTCTTAGAAAAAGCAAAAGCATGTGAAATTGCCTGGTTACATGGAACAATTCAGATACATCAAGAAAAGCCAAGAGTACAGAATCTAGTTATATTGGAGGAAAGCATTGCTCTCCTAGGCCTTCAGGACAAACATATTCGGTGTCAGGTCACAACAGCAGAGTTAGGACTGGAGAAAAAAGTTACAAGAGCTGACAAAAAAGCTGAAGGCGAGAGTCATCACCCCAGCCAAACAAAAAGAGTACCTTCTCAAGGAGAAAAAGAGGAGAAGCAGAAGGTAATCATGCCTGGCCTGCAAATCACATGCAGTGAGATGTAGCAAAATTTGAAATTCTGAGATATGAATCTGAAAAGCTTCCAAAGAAAAACTCTACTTTGAGAAATTAAATTACTATTCTCAATGAAGAAGATAGCATTTTTAACCTGGAATTATGGAAATTAAATGGAAACTATAAAACAGAAAAAAGTTTAGTTCAGAAGATGGTTAAAAACTTTAAGAGTTCAGAATCGATTTTAGAAATCAAAACCTCTTACAAATTTTATGAAGGGCAGATCAATACTCCAAAAAAAGTTGTTCTAACACAGGGAACTAAAATTTTAGTTTTGTATCCATAACATATTTATATATATGTATATATATATACATATGTAGCTATTTTTATTTAATTATACATATAATTAAATCAAAATCTTTAGAAATATTTACAAATAATTCTCTTTTAATTTAGCCAACTTCATCGCTTCTCAGCCTTTTGGCTAAAACCAAGTGTAATTTTAGCCAACTTGATCACACACAAAATTTCTTTCATAAGAGTCATCTTTCACAAACATTTTACAACTAGCTCAGACCGTCTGTGACCTGCTCAGACCTTTGGTTTTGTCCTATTTATAGTTGCTCCTTCTTTAACAACCAGTCATTTTACTTTAGGACAAAATTTACTTTTTTTCTTTTGATTTTGACCACTTGAGATTCTCTCTCATACCAAAAAAAAAAACCTCTTCTCTTTTTAACCTCCCTTTCCAAAAATACATCTTCATACCTATAACTTTCTATGGAAGCCTCTCTTCTACCTACTGGTTCCTTTCTGCCTTGCTGCTATCTTCTTTCTAAATTTACTTTCAAAATAACCTTAAATAACCTCTGAATTTAGACAAAACTATTCTTTCCTTTAAAAAAATTCTCATCTTCAAAGTTTTTCTCACCAAAAACATAACTTAATTTCTTATACATCTTGCATGCAGAATCACATACATTAATTAGAATTTTTAACTCTCAGTAACCCTAATTTCTAGTGAAAGCCCAGGAAGGAAGCAAACTCTGAACTATCTGACATATATCAACCTCCTATGAATATGTATTTCATAATCTCTACAAACATGTGCTTTCTCATAGAACAATTTTCCAATGTGAAACAGGACATATTTATTAATAAGCCCAAATATCTTTTCTCTTTCTTTAAAACTTAAGAAGCCAAAAGTAGGCCAGGTGTGGTGTCTCATGCCTGTAATCCTAGCACTTGGGGAGGCTGAGGTGAAAGTACCACTTGAGCCCAGGAGTTCAAGACAAGCCTGGGCAACATACAGAGACCCCATCTCTAAAAAAAAAAAAAAAAAAAAAAAAATCAAAGGCTGGGCATGGTGGCTCATGCCTGTAATCCCAGCACTTTGGGAGGCCAAGACCAGCGGATCACCTGAGGTCAGGAGTTCAAGAGCAGCCTGACCAACATGGAGAAATCCCATCTCTACTAAAAATACAAAATTATCTGGGTGTGGTGGCGCATGCCTGTAATTCCAGCTACTCAGGAGGCTGAGGCAGGAGAATCGCTTGAACCCGGGAGGCAAAGGTTGCAGTGAGCTGAGATTGCACCATTACACTCCAGCCTGGGTAACAAGAGCACAACTCTGGCTTAAAAAAAAAAAAATCAAAAAATTAGCTGGGTGTGGTGGTTCACACCTGTAGTCCTAGCTACTGGGGAGGCTAAGCTGGGAGGATCTGCTCGAGCCTGGGAGGTAGAGGTTGCAGTGAGCTGTGATCATGCATTTCAGCCTGGGTGAGAGTGAGACCCTGTCTCAAAAAAGAAAAAAAAAAAAAAAAGGCCAGGCACGGTGCTCATGCCTGTAATCTCAGCACTTTGGGAGGCCAAAGCGGGCAGATCACCTGAGGTCAGGAGTTCAAGACCAGCCTGGCCAACATGGTTGAAACCCTGTCTACTAAAAATACAAAAATTAGCTGGGTGTGGTGGCAGGCGCCTGTAATCCCAGCTTCTTGGGAGGCTGAGGCAGAATTGCTTGAACCTGTGAGGGGGAGGCTGCAGTGAGCCGAGATTGCGCCATTGTACTCCAGCCTGGGGGAAAAGGTGAAACTTTGTCTCAAAAAAGAAAAAAAAAAGCCAAAAGTAAATTAATTTGAATCTATGTTCAGTAATTAATGTTTTTATATTTTATATTATTTGGCTATGACCCAGACATTTAATGAATAACTATTAATTAATATAACTTTAAGATCTCAAATTATATGAAAAGTTCATTTATAAATGCTTATTCCCTTTTCATTTACCTAATTTATTTTTTAACAATTATACCTCGATTACTTATGAAAACAAATATTACACAGAGCTAATCATTATTTCAAGTTACCTTTCTGTTAGCCATTTTTACAGCATGTGAATGTTAGATGTTCACCTTAAGAACCTTAAAGTACATGGATATTTTATTGATTACTTAGAAGATACAGCTGTTTTCACTAAAGTAACAATACTAAACTAGTCTTATTCATCAAAAAGTTGCACAAAAATAGGCTGGGCAGGATGGTTCATGCCTGTAATCCTGACACTTTGGGAGGCTAAGGTGGGAGGATCACTTGAGCCCAGGAGGTTGAGACTAGCCTGGGCAACATAGTGAAACCCTATCTCTATAAAAAAATTAAAAAGAAAAAAAAAGTACAATCTATTTGGGAGGCTGAGGTGAGAGGATTGCTTGAGTCTGAGAGGTTGAGGCTGCAGTGAGTCATGATCATGTCACTGCACTCCAGACTGGGAAACAGAGCAAGATCCTGCCTTAAAAAAAAAAAAAAAAAAAAAAAGTAGGCCGGGTGTGGTGGCTCATGCCTGTAATCCCAGCACTTTGGGAGGCTGAGGTGGGAGGATTACCTGAGGTTGGGAGTTCGAGACCAGTCCAACCAACATGGTGAAACCCTGTCTTTACTAAAAATACAAAATTAGCCAGGCATGGTGGCGCTTGCTTGTAATCCCAGTTACTCATGAGGCTGAGGAGGAGAATCACTTGAACCTGGGAGACAGAGGTTGCAGTGAGCAGAGATCGCGTCATTGCACTCCAGCCTGGACAACAAGAGCAAAACTCTGTCTCAAAAAAAAAAAAAAAAGTGACATAAACTGTATTAGTCAGGGTTCCCTAGAGGGACAGACTAATAGGATACATACATACATACATACATAGATATATATATATGAGTTCGTAGATATATAGGGGAGTTTATTAAGTATTAACTTATATGATCACAAGGTCCAACAATAGGCTGTCTGCAAGCTTGAGGAGCAAGGAAACCCAGTCCAAGTCTCAAAACTGAAGAACCTGGAGTCAGTCCAATGTTCAAGGACAAGAAGCATCCAGCATGGGAGAAAGACGTAGGCTGGGAAGCTAGGCCCGTCTCTCCTTTTCACGTTTTTCTGCCTGCTTTATATTAACTGGCAGCTGATTAGATGGTGCCCACCAGATTAAGGGTGGATCTGCCTTCCCCAGCTCATTGACTCAAATGTTAATCTCTTTTGGCAACACCCTCACAGACATACCCAGGATCAATACTTTGTATCCTTCAATCCAATCAAATTGACACTCAGTATTAACCATCACACAAAGATCATTTTGCTTTTAAGGCTGGAATTATAGTTTTATGACCTGTGTGTCGAATCCTGACACTTTAAAACAGCTAGAACAAATATAAAATTGTCTGAACAATACATGCAGGCAAAAATGTATGCTGACCATTCTAAAAACATTTCTATTTTACTGACAAATTTAAAACCAGCTTATTTATCAAAGATTCACTTAAGTCACGTAAATGAAAAGGCATTTGTGTTAATTACTACATATTTCAACAGTTTTAGATATAATTTTACATGAGTAACCATTTATCTCTAAGCCAATCTAAATAGGCTTCCTTAAGGGATTTCTGGTCAATTATGCCAGATTTTACCACGTAGACACAACATATAACATGCATAAACACATATGTTAAAAAGATCTTATAGCTTTCACTTTTACATGTATTCATGAGACTGTAAAATATAGTAACATAAATTCACTGGTTGGATCTGAGTTACATCCCTATAGCAGCTGGTAAAAAGAAAAAAACTCTCTCTTACCTTTTTTTTTAAAGCCTCAAATTTAGTGGTTAGTTTCTCAGGTGTTTTTACATTTCAGCTAGGACTCACTGAATTGTATAATGAGCATGTGTATTTTTTTTTTAGTACATACATATATACCCCAAAATAAGTGGTAGTACAGAGATAAGATTGTTTTAGGCTCATGCAGGGAAGTCATCGCCTCAATAGTTAAGGAGTAAAATTTATTATATCTCCTACTTTACATTCCTTATTTCTCCATTTCCCTCTCCATGTTGACTGCAGCAAGTATTCACATAAAAACAACTTCTCTCAAGAAAATGCTCTTACTTCCAGTCGACTTTCTCAGGATTGTGGAAACCCTCCCAGAAGCCCTCTAGTGGACAAAACTTTAACACCTTACATCGGCCTGTTTTTGGAGACCAATGAAATAAGCAATAGGATTGCCACAAATAGTTTCGACCAGTAGTTCTCAACCTGAGATGATTTCACTGTCTAGGAGTCACTTGGCAATATCTGGAGATATTTTTAGTTGTTACACCTTAGAGAAAGGGTGCACTGGCATCTAAAGGATAGAAGCCAGGGATACTGCTAAACATCTCACAATACATAAAACGACCTCCACAACTAAGAATTATCTGACCCTAAATGTCAACAGTATGGTGACTTCTGACTTAGACTAATCATTGTGAGAAACTCTTGTTGAGGAGTCATCCACCATGACCACTACGATAACCTTGACTTGTATAAAGTCAAGTGTCTGCATTCACCCTCTCAGTTACGACTCCTTCTAATTTTCCACCCAGGTCATGTGCCTCCAATAATGGTGTAAGGGGAACCATGAGGCAAGTCCCAGTAGAACCACATGGTTAGAGTGAGAAGGAATAGGTCTCCAAAAGATGAGAATTGCAATTATTACAGAAAGAAAGCTGAACTATAGATCTATAGATGTCCACTACACTAAGACAGTGAGAATGAAGAGGAGAGGGAATACTTGAGAACTTAAAAATATGGCCAGGCACGGTGGCTCACATCTGTAATCCCAGCACTTTGGGAGGGTGAAGCGGGTGGATCATTCTAGGTCAGGAGTTCAAGACCATCCTGGGCAACATGGTGAAACCCTGTCTCTACTAAAAATACAAAAATTAGCTGGCATGGTTGGGCGTGCCTGTAGTCCTAGCTATTCGGGAGGCTGAGGCACAATAACCACTTTAACCCAAGGGGTGGAGGTTGCAGTGAGCCAAGATTGAGCCACTGCACTCCAGCCTGGGCAACAGAGGGAGACTCCGTCTTGAAAAAAAAAATAATAACTGCTAAACCTTGCTGATTTACTGGATGTGGAGGATGAAAGAGTGACCATCATTGGAGAGATGATGACAAGATTTTAGGAAAAGAGTGACTGGAAGATGATTTTATAATTAACCAGGATAAAGAATTCAGGAAAAGAAACATATTTGGTGAGGTAGAAGGGAGATTAGTACTGTTTTGAGACTTCACTTACCTTCATCAGCATTCATCTAGGAGCAATTATCAGGATTAATTTTATAAGGTTGTCCTTGAGGTTATTTATTTATTTATTTTATTTTTAAAAATTTATTTATTTTTAAAAATTATGTCGCCCAGGCTAGTATCAAACCCCTGGGCTCAAGTCATCTTCCTCCTTTGGCCTGCTAGAGTGCTGAGATTACAGGCATGAGCCACCACACCTGTCCTGTTCTTGAGTTTTATAACCTATTCAATAATGGCAAGTGTCACTAACTTTCCTAGTCTGATATAGGGAGATACTTAGCCCATGAGTCAGCTACCATATTTGTATTCTAGGGCCTCGAGTAGTGCAGGCAACACACAGCCAAATCTTTCTGGACTATCCTTTTCAATGTGACAGGGAGACTACCACCAATTTCCTTTCCTCTGTTAAAGCACTTTTTTAGTTCAGGCAGAATATATTGCAACCACATAGTTTTACATTCCTTGGTTAAAATCACAATCCAATTGTTCTTCCCTAAAATTACACCTCAGCTATATTTATTTAATTTTGGTACTTTCCACTCATTATTGGGGAAGTAGTTTCTGTTGTCGCATTTCCCTTTGAATTAATTAAAAAGCCTAGAAACTTACTAGTCCAAGAGGACTATCCTAATACCAAGCTACTTAGCTGCTGAAGAGAGAATTAGAGAAGTGGACCAGTCTACCAACAGCCCTAGTTTGCAATTACGCTTTTGTCCATACATTTACATAACTAAAAGCAGCCACTACTGTGATTCTTCTCAGAATAAAAATGTGCTAAAGGGAAATTCTGTCTCCACTTAAAGTAGCAGCTGACAGTTTTTAAATTTGTTAAAACAAATATCAAATTCTACATACCCAGGCAACACATTTTACTTACTAGTTCCATTCACACCTTGCATCATGCCTTGCTTTTAGCTCTGTGAACCACTTGTTTACTCACTCCCTTGCCATTTTTGTTATTTTGTAAATCATTGGCTACAGGTCTATATCAAGAGACTGGGCCTTAGAAATATTTTAACTATCTCCAGCCAACTTTCTCTTGCCTCAGATTCCTCTAATACCTTATTTTTCTTTCTTATTTATTTAGACTAAAATGCACTTTGTAATCTCATGTCAGTACCTTACCAATTTCACCAATTTCCCTTCCTTCCTTCCTTCCTTCTTTCTTTCCTTCCTTCCTTCCTTCCTTCCTTTTCTTTCTTTTTTTTGAGGCGAGTCTCACTCTGTTGCCAAGCTGGAGTGCAGTGACGCCATCTCAGCCCACTGCAACCTCTGCCTCCTGGGTTCAAGTGATTCTCCTCCCTCAGCCTCCCAAGTAGCTTGGACTATAGGCGCACGCCACCAAGCCCAGCTAATTTTTGTATTTTTAGTAGAGACAGGGTTTCACCATGTTGGCCAGAATGGTCTTGTTGGATACAAAAATGTTCTGGAAACAAATGCTCGGTGCCACAAAGTGAAACCAGCACTCAGGCAAAAGTTGTCTCAGCAGGGCAATTTACTTCGGAAGAAGGGTGCCACTTGTGTCAATCAAGATCGCAAGAGCACAGAGAATAAAGGAGACCAGGGGTTTTTTATATCCTTAATGCAATACCTACCTCTTTGTCCTTCCCCGATGGGCTGGGGTTGGACTGCACAATCTGAGCTGACCCGATTGGCTACTTGCAAATATTTTTCTAAATATGGAAGGGAAGGGGGACGTGAAGTACAGTGGTAAAGCATGTGAGACTGTTTGAGACGTGCAGTTTCAGGGGAACAATGGGTGCAGGTAGCCAAGGGAAAAGATGTGAGTTATTGATTAGAGCTGACAGGAAGGGGGTAGGCTGTTTTACAGTAACTAGGGGCAAGGAGGAACAGGAAAGTTGAGTTTGAGAACAAAGGACAAGGAAGTTAGCAGGCTAAACCTTTGAAGAGAAGTTCAAAGCAATTCATTGTATCTTACAGTCTCCATCTCTTGACCTTGTGATCCGCCAGCCTCGGCCTCCCAAAGTGTTGGGATTACAGGCGTGAGCCACCATGCCTGGCCAGTACCTTACCAATTTCATTAGCCTGGATGTTATTTCTCTTACATATAGTCTTCTCCCAGAGAGTAAAACAGCTATTCCCTCTTCATTTCAAATCTACAAAATTGGTGACCACTACATTCTACAGATTCTGTGTGGTTTTCATTACAGAAGACACATCTGTTGGTTTCCCAGTAGTTGACCCTTAAACAATGTGTGAGTTAGGGGTGTTCAGCTCCCCATGCAGTTGAAAATTCACACATAACTTTTTTATTTAATTTTTTCAAAATTTAAAACACTTTTTTTTTGAGACAGTGTCTTGCTCTGTTGCTCAGGCTGGAGTGCAGTGGCATGATCTCAGCTCACTGCAATCTCTGCCTCTCGGGTTCAAGCGATTCTCGTGCCTCAGGCTCCCAAGTAGCTGGGATTACGGGTCCACGACACCATGCCCAGCTAATTTTTGTATTTTTAGTAAAGACAGGGTTTCGCCATGTTGGCCAGGCTGGTCTCGAACTCCTGGCCTCAAGTGATCCACCCACCTTGGTCTCCCAAAGTGCTGGGATTATAGGTATGAGATGCCCAGCTGAAAATTCACATATAACTTTTGACTCCCCCAAAACTTAACTATTCATAGCCTACTGTTGACCAGAAGCCTTACCAATAACATAGTCTATCTATTAATACATATATTTTATGCATTCATGACATACCTTTTTCTTAATTTTTTCAATATTTCTAGGCTATGCAGTTTGTGAGATTTTTCTTTTTCTTTTCTTTCTTTTTTTTTTTTTTTTACAGCCCAGAGGTCCTTTATTTATTTATTTATTTTTAACACCTATTATGCCATGAATTCATAGGGAATAGGTTCCAGCAGCTCAGGCTCCTTCCCATTGGTTCTCACAAAGTGTGCCTCTCTGGGTGGAGCAGGCTGGCGCTTTAGTTGAACCCAGGTACCTTTCTCTTTGCCTTCTTTCTTTTTCTGATCATTTTCCTTCACGCGTTTCAGGAAGCTGTCTCGGCTCTTAGAGTGCTTAATGTGCTCAGTACGCACATTAATTCTCTTGGCAAGAATCTTGCCCTTAACTTGTTTGTTTACAACAATGCCAACAGCATGCTGGGTAACACTGTAGACTCTTCCAGTTTTGCCATGGTAACACTTGTGGGGCATTCCTTTTTGAACAGTACCCATTCCCTTGATGTCTACAATATCACCTTTCTTATAGATTCGCATATACGTGGCCAAAGGAACAACTCCATGTTTTCTAAAAGGCCTAGAGAACATATATCGGGTGCCTCTCCTCTTTCTCTTTGTGTTTGTCATTTTGGTGAATTACTGGAAGATGGCGGTTCCGCGAGATTTTTCAAATTGTCCTAAATCTCCAAAAAAATTTGCAATATATTTATATTTAAAAAGTCCATGTGTAAATGTACCCACATAGTTCAAACACGTGTTGTTCAAGGGTCAACCGTATATAACAGTCTCCTATTAATGTTGCTTAAAAGACGTTTAAGGAATTTTGGACCTTCCATTTTTTTTGCTTTTCATGTATTACCTGAACCCTGTATATCCTCACTTAAACAGGAAGGCTAGGATAGTACTTCAGGCTCTGGGTATCAATGTCAAGTCAAACCTGAGTCCGGCAGTATTAGAACTGCTTGGGTGTTCCCCTTTACAAAGTATACAGTTGCACAAGTAAACAGCCATAGATCATTTTGGGGGAAGAACTGGGGAATCATTAACCCCATTGCTTGCCACAGTTCCTTTCTCCTGGCACCTAACTTCTTCAGTCAATGGATTTTGGGTCTAAAAATTGGCTCAGGTCCAGGAACTTGGCAGGAGATTGTGATGTTTCATTGGTACAACTGCCTATGGCCTCCTTATCATCCATCATTTATTTTTATTTTTTTTAGAGGGTGGGGCTTACCATGTTGTCCAGGTTGGTGGGCTCAGGCAATCCTCCTGCCTTGGCCTCCCAAAGTGCTGGGATTACAGGCGTGAGCCACTGGGCCCGGCCAACAATACATTCTTTTAATTCCTTTAACACCCAACACTGATAAGTTGGCTGTGAAATCTCATGCCGATACCACACTTTTGGAGAGCAACATGAATTCCATTATGTATAAACAGTCAAAACTATGTATCCTATAAACTAATTCTATTGATGAAAAATTATCCTGAGGAAATCATCTAAATAGGAAAACACATTTCTCATAAATGTATGCATTAGAACATTATAATAATATAAGACTGGAAATTACCTGAATATGTAACCATTTGGAACTGATTAAGGGAACTGTGATATATCCACTCAGTAGAATATTCTGAAGCCACTAATGTTACCAATGATGTGATGCACCAGGAAGAATACAATATTATTTTTGTAGTATTTCTGTCAAAATGATTGAAGAAACTGGCAAAATATGAATATTGATTTTATGATTTTTATTTTAGATAAAACTACTATTATATTTCATGATTTCATTATTTGTATTATGGTGCTGTAAGAAAACGTCTTTATTCATAGGAGGAACATGCTGAAGTATTTAGAGGTAAAGGATCATCATGCCTGCAACTTCCTCTCAAATGGTTCAGAAGTAATGAGATTAAGAGAGGCAATGCAACAAATTAATAATTGGTGAATTTAGAAGGGCTTAGAAGAAGAGTTACTATTACAAGTATTCTGTAAGTTTAAAATTTTTCCAGAAAAAAAAGTTTAAAAACTGTTATCCCATCTATAGGCAATGTCCAAAATGTTTGCAATAAGATGTCATGTGGAAAAAATGGAGAATTCAAAATTGTTTGTGCAGGCTGGGGGTGACTCATACATATAATCTCAGAGTTTTAGGAGGCCAAAGCTGGAGGATCACTTGAGCCCAGGAGTTCGAGACTAGCCTGGGCAACATAACAAGATCTTTTCTCTACAAAAAATAAAAAAATGAGCTGGGCATGGTGGCACATATTTGTAGTCCTAGCCATCATTCAGGAGGCTGAGGTGGGAGGATCGCTTGAGCCCCACAGTTAGAGGCTGCAGTAAGCCAGGATTGTGCCACTGCACTCCAGCCTAGTAGTACAGGAAGACCCCGTCTCTAAACAAACAAACAAAAACTCTTTGCACCCTATAATTGTAAAAGCATAAAATGTTGGCACATGGATATATTAGAATAGCAGAAGAGGTTTCCCTTAAAAAATTTTTTTCTTTACTTTTTCTTTTTCTTGATTTTCTTTTAAAAATCAAGGTGCCTTATTAGCCAGTAGGTAGTGCCTCAGTCTCATAAAAATCACCAAGGAGAGAGTAAACAAAAAACTAACTAGAATAATAAAATAATTTTTAAAATTCCATTTCTGCCCCAATCTTTTAATTTTCAAAATTCCTTGGTCACATTTGAGTACATCCCATGTTTTTAAGCAATGTCCTGAGTAGGTAATGGGAATTGGTGTCTCTCAAACTGTAAAATTAAAATAAGGGTTCACAGTGGCTCAGGCCTGTAATCCCAGCACTTTGGGAGGCCGAGGTGGGCAGATCACGAAGTCAGGAGTTCAAGACCAGGCTGGCCATCTCTACTAAAAATACAAAAATTAGCAGGGCGTAGTGGCAGGTGCCTGTAGTCCCACAGTCCCAGCTACTCGGGAGGCTGAGGCAGGAGAATTTCTTGAACCAAGGAGGTGGAGGTTGCAGTGAGCCGAGACTGCACCACCGCACTCCAGCCTAGGTGACAGAGTGACACTCCATCTCAAAAAAAAAGAAAAAAGTGTTTAAAGACAGATGAAAGAAGCACTAATCATTAATGCAGGTCAAATACTTCAGTGAGCAAGTTTCAGTAGTTTATAACAATTACAAATAAACCTGTTAAATTTTTCTGGACAATGCTAGTATCTGGATTTTACAAAAATAAGTAAATTTATTATTGATGGCAACTAAATGATATTTGTAGTGTTTTTATCATTCAATAGATTCTATCCACTCACTATACTTTTCTGGGTTGTCCTACAGCAAGTACATGTTTTTAATGGTGTCTGTCTTTTGTGCAATTCCTATAAGTTTGCTATTAAAATACATGAAGGCTGAGCATGACGGCTCACACCTGTAATCCCAGCACTTTTAGGGGCTGAGGAAGGAGAATCACTAGAGGCCAGGAGTTGACACCAGCCTGGACAATATAGCAAGCCCTCGTCTCTACAAAAACAATTTAAAAATTAGACAGGTGTGGTGGCATGTGCCTTGTATCCCCAGCTACTTGGAAAGCTGAGGTGGGAGGATCTTTTGAGCCAAAGAGTCCAGTGCTGCTGTGAGCTATGATCATGCTACTGCATTTCAACCTGGGTGACAGAGCAAAACCCCATTTAAACTCTATTTTAAAAGAGTTCCTAATTCACAGGTCTCCAGTGATATAGTTGGAGTACAAAGAGAGGCTCATGGCAATTCCTGGGGAAGGATGGTCAGTTACCCAGACAATACCTGTAGTATAGCATGTCCTCAGAGAATCATCACAGTCTCAGGACTCAGAGAAAATCCAGTCCAGAGGGGGTTCTTTCCCTTAGCCAAACTCATAGAGGGTAATTCTAACAAGCCAACAAACCAGAAAACCGAATACCATTTTTAAAATGGACTCTGAGCAATGTAACTATTGTGGTCTGGATATTAGTGTTTTCTGATCAGCCCTAAATGTAAATCAATATGGGAAGATATGTTTATCATATGGCTGCTTGATGAATCTGGAAGTCAAACAAGGTGAATTAGTTGTACGGTTTGTGTCCTCAAGCAACCAACCCCAACAAAGGCCAATGGACCAGAGATTAGTATTTTTGTGCCAAGGCACCCTGTCCCTGGGACAATGCTGGAGATGAATTACCAAATATTGTCATTCTAGGTTGTTCTTTTATAGATGTCAAGCAGCCAACTCCCACCTATTAACATATTTCTTTCTTTGAGACACGGTCTTGCTTTCTCACCCAGGCTGGAGTGCAGTGGCACGATCATAGCTCATTGCAACTTTGATCTCCTGGGGTGGAGCAATCCTCCCATCTCAGCCTCCCAGGTAACTAGCACTATAGACATATGCCACCATGCCTGGCTAATTGCTTTTTATTTTTTGTAGAGATGATGTCTCACTACGTTGCCCAGGCTCATCCTGAACTACTGGCTTCAAGCTATCCTCCAGCCTCGGCCTCCCAAAGTGCTGGCATCACAGGTGTGAGACACCACACCCAGCCTTGAGTTATTTTTAAAGACTATCGATTTATCCCATATATTTTATTTTTTCAGAATTTCAGTTTTATAAGATAAATTCATTTTGATAAGTATCTTGTTGTTGGCTCAACATGCTACCTACATAAATTTTTCACATACTTTGTAGATTATTTCTATTTCAATGATCTTTCTTATTATACGGTCCAATTACCATCTAGTTAATAATATACAGTGGTTAAGAGCTCCAACGATGGAATTGTGTTTTTGTGAAAGTTATTTAAGTTTTTTAAGCTTCAGTTTCCTTATCTGAAAAATAAGTGTATCTACCTCAAAATATTGTTTTGAAGATACAATGAGGTACTATAAGTGCATATAAATGACTTAACATAGCAACTAGCATATAGTAATTTTCCTATTCGTTCATTAGTTCTGAGACTAGACTTTAAAAAAAATTACATTTGGCCAGGTGCCTGGTAGCTCACGCCTGTAATCCCAGCACTTTGGGAGGCCGAGGCGGGTGGATCACCTGAGGTCAGGAGTTCGAGACCAGCCTGGCCAACATAGAGAAACCCTGTCTCTACTAAAAATACAAAAGTTAGCCAGGTGTGGTGGCACGCACCTGTAGCCCCAGCTATTTGGGAGGCTGAGGCAGGAGGATTGCTTGAACCCAGGAGGCAGAGGTTGCAGTGAGCCAAGATCGTGCCACTGTACTCCAGCCTGGGCAACAGAGTGAGACTCCATCTCAGGGGAAAAAAAAATTACATTTGAGTTTTCCCCAAATATTTGATAGCAATCTATCTACAAATCATCAATGAGCTAATATTTTAGTAGTAGAGGCAATCAACAACTAATTAAATAATGTTTAACAGCAACTTTAGAGTTAGGGTTATGAAGTGGCCTAAAGAAAACCAAAGCAGAGTGGGGGGGATACAGAGTAATGGAAACAGTAATTTAGATAGGATGGTCAAGGAAGCCCTCCTTCAGGAGATCACATTGGAACAGAGGCCTGGATGAAATGAGGGAAGGAAGTATGTGATTCTCTCATTCATTATGTGAATGTGTGCTGGTTATGGTGCTTGTTAACTGCATCCTTTCGGTTCTTAGTCACACCTCTTTATATGGGTACTGAACTATTTATATTTCTATGACTTAGTACGCCAACCAGATTTTACAGTCGGGGAAGAAAGTGCCTGTACTTCCTGTGTCCTTTAAATATCCTCCACTGGTTACATAGTTCCCATTACTAACTTAGTACTTGTTGGATGGTTTCTATTCAGTTCTGTAAATGAACTTGGAATTACAAGTCCTTTGAAGAGCAATAAAGAATAATAGAGAATAGATAGAGAAATAAAACATAAAATTTCAGCTCTATATATTTAAGATTGGCAAAAACAAAACAAAACAACCACTTACACACATACATAAAAACCTAATCGTTAAATCTTTGACATGGTAGAATCTCAAATAGGCAAAGACACACTAATGGTCATAAAACACATGCAACAAAGTATATACAAAAATGGAGATTTTCCTGAAACTCTGTGCTTGAAAAAAACAAAGAAAAATTGTTAAAAACTATTTAAAAAATGGAAAGAAACTAAACCATAAAGAATAGAGCATCTATAAGTATTGTAAAAGTATGAGTCTTGGTTGACAAGAGGGAATTTTTTGATTAACAGAAAATTTAATAAAAATGGAAACTGTTGTTTAAAAAAAGTTTTAAGAACATCACTGGCTTTCAGTCCTATAGGTATTTCCTTGCCAATCTCATTGATTTTTTGCTGTTATATAACAGCTTCATGAAAATAGGACATCTGGCCAGGAATGGTGGCTCATGCCTGCAATCCCAGCACTTTGGGAGGCCCAGGTACGGGGATCGCTTGAGCCCAGGAGTTCGAGACCAGCCTGGGGAACATAGCTAGACACTCCTGTCTCTGCAAAATATTAAAAAATTAGCTAGGCATGGTGGCCCATGCCTGTAGTCCTAGCTACTTGGGAAGCTAAGGTGGGAGGATCCCTTGAACCCAGAAGGTCAAGGCTGCAGTAAGCTATAATCATGCCACTGCACTCCAGCCTGGGTAACAGAGTAACACCCTGAAAAGAAAGAAAGGAAGGAAGGAAAGAAGGAAGGAAGAGAGAGAGAGAGAGAAAGAGAGAGAGAGAGAGAAGGGGAGGGGAGGAGGGGGAGGGGAGGAGGGGGGAGGGGAAGGGAGCAGAAGGGAGGGGAAGGGTGGGGAAGGGTGGGGAAGGGAGGGGAAGGGAAGGGAAGGGGAAAAATAGGACATCTATGCTGTCTTTTTCTCTTCAAAGAAGGTAACCTGACAGGACTTCTAACCAGCAGAAAATAACAATGCGATCAACAGAATTATTTTGGATAGTCTAAGTAACAGTAGATAGTCTCTGTAATTAGAAATCCACTTATCTGTTTATTATTATTATTTTTTTTTTTGGAAATGGAGTCTCGCTGTGTCACCCAGACTGGAGTGCAGTGGTGGGATCTCGGCTCACTGCAACCTCCGCCTCCCAGGTTTAAGCGATTCTCCTGCCTCAGCCTTCTGAGTAGCTGAGATTACAGGCAGGTGCCACCATGCCTGGCTAATTTTTGTATTTTTAGTAGAGACAGGATTTCACCATGTTGGTCAGGCTGGTCTCGAACTATTGACCTCAGGTGATCCGCCTGCCTTGGCCTCCAAAAGTGCTGGGATTACAGGCGTGAGCCACTGCACCTGGCCTGTTAATTCTATCTACTTTAAAACCTAGTAGAGCTAAGCCTACTAGACAAAAGCTTTCATTCATCACTTCTGATATTCAGGTAAACCAAAACATATGAACAGGCAATGGCTTTGAGTTCTCATACAGCCTCAATTAGGTGTTAGTCAAGTCAAGCATCCATTATGTACTCAATAATAGGTATGACACAGCTCTGGACCTCATTAACACTATAAACACACAGGCACAGGCAGCCTGCATACACTCCTTTTCCTGGTGTCAACATTATTTAAAAGCATGGGAAATAGTAATGAGACAGTGTCTTCTTCATTAGAACCTTAGGAATCTACTAGATTTCTTCATCTCTATTTGTTGTTATTAGTAGCCAAACTGTGCAAAAAACACGGTCTTGAGAAATGATAGCACAGTATCTTAGAGGGAAAGGAAATGTAGGATGCCAGTGTGGGGACAAATTTCTGATTGCCAGTGATTGTTGTGAGCATAACAATAATTTCATGAACATTAAAGCCTCTATTGAGGGCAGCTGCAGTTGTAAAGGAAAAAAAAATGGTCCCGAACATTTAAAACTACACTGGTGTACATCATAATCAAACAAAGTAAACAGAAAAAAATTTAAACTTTGCTAAAAAAAAAAAAGGCAGAAGAAGTTGATCTTTAGGAAGGCACGCAGTTGCTTATTATGAATCATTTCTAGGGTCCGATGCATTTTCAAAGCCGGTTACAGTCATTACAAAGCACATCCTTGTGAGGTAAGTGTATCATCACCCTTTGGTTCATAAATAAAAAAGCTGAAACGCCGAGCGATTAAGTCACTCGCCTAAGGAGAATGAGTCAACGTCAAGAGTCATAGTTGACCCGGCCTAACGACTCCAGACCATCAGTCCAGGGCTTAGTCAGCGGGGCCCGGAGTGGCTTCCCCGGCTGGCACCTGGACTTAGGCTATTTCCGTGCACGTAAAAGCAGAATATTGGAACGGTTGCACAGAACTTCCAAATAATTTTTACCGCCACGCAAGACTTAGCCCTGAGGTCTTAATCTCAGGATTTGGGACAGTAAAAGCTGTCGTCCCTCCCCCTCGTCCAGCCGGTGGCAAGCGGGTACTGCGGGCGGTTCCGTCCGTCCCCTTTCGCAGAAATGGCAACAAATGACCACCAGCATTAGCTGAGCCAGGGGACGTGGGAGGGTTGATTGCCTAAACGACTCTGCATCGCCGCCTCTTTTTGAAACTAAGAGAAAATGGTGGGAGATCAAAAGAAAACTAAATAAACACACAGGCAACTTGTCCTGGGACCTCAACTAAGCAAATGAAGCCTTATTGTGTGTGCTGAGCCTGTAGTTCCCAACCTTCCGGGGAAGATGGGAGGACAGGGCGACAAAGGGCACAGTAGGCTCGCCTGGCAGTAAGTGTGACCGCAGCTATCTAGGCGGAAGACCAGAGGACTGAAACCACCCTCCACCAAGCGAGTGTCCGCCGCGTTGAGAACCGCGCACCCTACCCATCGGCCACGTGACCAGTCCTTTTTAAAAAAAAATTTCTTTGCCTTAAAAAAAAAAAGAAAAAAAAGGGTGGGGGAGAGACTCCACTTCCCAGAAGCCTCTCGTTACCCACGCAGCCGCAGTCTTGCGCAGGCGCTGCCAGGGCCAAACGGACACATCCGTCACGTGGCCAGTAGCTGGCCAATCCGGTTTGAATCTCATTTTTTTCCTCTTACCCCCCCCTTCTGGAGCGGTTGTGCGATCAGATCGATCTAAGATGGCGACTGTCGAACCGGTGAGTATTGCCTTTGGCCCCCACCCCCACGGGTCCCCGCGCTCCGTCTCCCTTCTGACTGGGGACTCCCCGGGACGGCGTTCCCGGCGCGCACTGTACCCCTTGCCGCCCCCTCCCCCTCATATTGGACCTGACCTCCCGCGGACAAGTGGGGACGTCCCGGAGGCTGGCCGAGGCGGCGTGTAGCGCACACTTTCTGGTGGGGGCCCGAGAACTGGGGGAGCGGTGTGGGGGAGGGGCGGCGTGGCGCCTCCTGCGGAACCGCGAGGTGTCTACAGGGTGGAGGGTAGCTGGGGTTCTGGGCTAGGTGTGTGGGGATGGTGTCGTCGTGATAGGAAGGCGCAGGGCCGGCTCCCAGCGAGCACTGGGATCCGCAGGCAGGGTGGGCGGCGAGCCGGCCTGGAGTGAGATGGAGGAGGGAGCCCTGGGGCAGCCTTTCCCTTCTTGCAGAGTCCCAACCCCAGGGCTCGGGTGCGGGGCGCGCGCACGTCTTCCTTGGACCGGTGGACTGGGGAGCTGGTGGGCGAGTGTTGCCGGAGGGTGGGTTAGGCGGGAGTGGTGCCGCGGCACGCGCGGAGGAGCTTCGACCTCGCTTAGGGGAGTTGAGACGGGCGAGCGCCTGTTAATCCGGCGCGCGGGAGAGTTGCTGGTGTTTGCGCCAGGGGAGGCGAGAAAGGTTTGGGGTGGGAATGAACACTCGTGTGTCACGGTGAAGCTCTCCAAGTAGAATGAGAGATGGTGGTGGTGAGAAGGGGTATCACATTGTCCTCGCCCCTCCATGCTTGGGACTGGGCTGTCATGGAGGAGAGAAGGGGGAGGAGCGAGGCCTACAGATCGCTGTAGCCGGTCGGCTTGCCGGCCGGACCTGCTGCATTTCACACGCGCCCGTCTTCCATTCATTCATGCTTTCCGCGCAGTGCGCACGCCTCAGAGAATGCGAATGGGTCTCGATCCCTCTGTTCTTCCAGTCTTTATCACCTGGAAGATTTCTGAGACGCAGTTTATTGGAAATAGAAACTTTTAAATTTACTTTTCCATTTGACTTTTTTTTTCTCTTTATCTATGCTACAGACTTTCATTTCAATTTAGGCACCATTTTAAACTTAACTGAAGCAAGCTAGTCCCAGGGTAGGTTTGTAGTTAATCTTTAAGCAGAGGGTATATTTTTCATAATTTGGGTTTGCCAGGACTGGCTCACTAAAACTTCTGGGCCCTGTTGCCTTTTTAGAGATGACACAGCTAAGTGAAGATATCTTGTGTGCATAATGGAGTTTATTAGCAATCAGAAGACCTTTCACACTCTGGAACCAGCTCTAGACCTTGGTTGCCAGATACTTTTGTGTCTCTTTTCATGGTAGCTCGTGGTTTTGCAAATGGTTTACCAGTTTGCTTTGACTTTTAAAAAGACTTTTTTTTTTTTTTTGAGATGGAGTCTTGCTCTGTCGCCCAGGCCGGAGTGCAGTGGCGTGATCTTGGCTCACTGCAACCTCCGCCTCCCAGGTTCAAGCGATTCTCCTGCTTCAGCCTCCTCAGTAGCTGGGATTACAGGTGCGCACCACCGTGCCCTGCTAATCTTTGTATTTTTAGTAGAGACGAGGTTTCACCATGCTGGCCAGGCTGGTCTGAAACTCCTGACCTCAAGTGATCCTCCCGCCTCAGCCTCCCAAATTGCTGGGATTATAGGCATGAGCCACCGCACCCGGCACTTTTAAAGACTTTTATAAAACTATTTCAAAAACTCTTACAGACTACACAAAGGCTTATTTTTCATTGCGTTGATGTAAACTATCCTTACCTTGTCAGAATTCAAGGCAGCTTCTCTGCTTGCTTACTTGTTTTTTTATTGGCACCAGTTTTCATTTATGTTCCTGGGAATTAAATTGACTGAAAAACTCATAAGTTGTTGCTACAGCTAACTGACTTTAGGACATTAATGTTATATAACACTAATGAAGGATAAGTATGTAAAATATACATTTTAAACCCCTTTGACAGGTTCTGATGTCCACTTTTGTCTAGATCTGTTCCTACCCCACTTATACTAGTGTCAGTAAAAAGCATTACATCTGGTAATAGGGGCAAGGCTACAGGACTGTAAACTATAAAACAATAAGGAATTCTGTGAGGTTTCTGTCACATTTAGGTCCCTTGAGTTTTGCAGTTTATGCAGTTTTGTTTCAGCAGCACAGAACAGAACTGCAAAGTGATGAAGAACTATATTTTGAGTTAGTAAATATTAATAGCTCCTGATATATCCAGGGTGTTGTACCAAGTGTTCTTTAGGATACAAAGTTATACAATATGTGACTTGTTGAATGTAAACCCTTAAGGAACTTAATTCCTAGGGATGTGGTGGGTGATACAGTATTTGTTCTGGTGCAGACTTTGGGAGACTTGGATGTTATGTTTAGATATGGGGAGTAGGGGAACCTAAAAACAAAGTGTGTGAAGGTGGAAACTAAAGTATTTTGAGAATATATGTAAAATAGTATCGAAGTGTTTAGTTTTAGTGAGAAATGAATTTTTTTTCGATACTGACTTTCACTCTTGTTGCCCAGGCTGGAGTGCAATGGCGCGATCTTGACTCACCGCAACCTCCGCCTCCTGGGTTCAAGCGATTCTCTTGCCTCAGCCTCCCGAGTGGCTGGGACTACAGGCATGTGCCACCACGCCAGGCTAATTTTGTACTTTTAGTAGAGATGGGGTTTCTCCATGTTGGTCAGGCTGGTCTTCAACTCCCAACCTCAGGTGATCCGCCTGTCTTGGCCTCCCAAAGTGCTGGGATTACAGGTGTGAGCCACCGCACCCGGCCTGAAAATTTTTAGTACTTTTAATATACCCTTGTGCACAGGCTAGTTATGTAGAATTATTTTTGACAGTTTTAAATAGTTGGATTTTGTGTGTAGGGGGTGTAGGATCTTGCTCTGTTGCTGGGGCTGGAGTGCAGTGGTGCGATCATAGCTCACTGCAGCCTCAAACTCCTGGGCTCAAGAGATGCTCCCATCTCAGCCTCTGGTGTAGCAAGCACTACAGGCGCGGGCCACCACGCCCAGATAATTTTTAAACTTTTTGTAGAGGTGGAATCGCGCGATGGTTACCCAGGCTGGTCTCAAACTCCTGGACTCAAGTGGTCCTCCCACCTTGGCCTCTCAATATGTTGGGTTGCAGGCGTGAGCCACCGAGCCTGGCCTGGATTTTTTTTTGAAGCAACTGATTAGAATTGGATCGTACTTGAGATACCCCTGCTGAAGGCTGCAAAAGTCATGTTTTTTCTTACTTCAGCTAGTTTGTGAGCTTCCATAATGGTTTTCTGCTGTGCATTATCATAAACACTTAAAAAAAGCCATGGGCTTTTCCTGCTTATCCCATCATTCATAGGTATCTGGATGATTTTTGTCTATGGACATTACATAAAGTATCATTTTCAGTTTGATATTATTGTGTGGTTTTCTCTTTGTATGAGTTGAGTTACATGAAGATGTGGCCCACAAATATTAAATTTGTTGAGGAGCTTGAAAGGGAAAATTAAGGGAAACATTTTACCTCTTAACGGATAATTTGGCAAAAATTTGAACATTAGGGCAAACAGTACTCTGATGTTACTCTATTGGCATTTGAATTGTGGCTGGGTCAAAATTAGGTTTGATATTAGTCTGTGAAAATGGCAAGGCCGTCTTACCTCCAGTGGGTCGTGTTTCTTTGTAGCTTTATCTTCATTCTACATCCTTCATTATTAGAATTAAAAAAGTTTTTTTGACTTGTAGTTCCTTTTGAGGTAAGAGATAAATTTTGGTTTCTTTAGCTTAACTGAAAGTATATAATTTTACTTGTTTTTACATTGTAGCTCTTGAATTTTTTAAAACCACACTAATTTCATAAGTGAATCAACTTGGACAGTCAGCTGATTTAATGCTTCCTTTTTTATACTTTGGAAACGTGCTCTGTACTACACAGCTTATTAATAAGAGTAATTAAAGCTTAAATACATATTGACAAATCTGTTGTGCTATATACTTCATATTAATGAACAATTGAACGCCAACCAGACTGTGCAAATTAGCGGGCTTTTTGCTTAATGAAAGAACCCACTATATCAGAGTTCCTCGATAATTCACGTAAATTTGGCTCTGGTGTTCATATTCCAAATTTTTTCAATTAAAAGAAAAAAATATACTTGCTGAGTTCGGTGGCTCACGCCTGTAATCTCAGCACTCTGGGAGGCCGAGGCGGGTGGGAATCACTTGAGGTCAGGTGTTCAAGACCAGCCTGGCCAACATGGTGAAACCCTGTCTCTATTAAAAATACAAAAATTAGCCAGGCGTTGTGGCAGGTGCCTGTAATCCCAGCTACTGGGGAGGCCAAGGCAGGAGAATCACTTGAACCTAGAGGCGGAGGTTGCAGTGAACCGAGATGGTACCACTGTACTTTGGCCTGGGCGACAGAGCAAGACTCCATCAAAAAGAAAAAAAAAAAACGGAAACAAATTTCACACTTCATTTTATAATCTGAGTTAATGAGCATGATTATTAGACTTAGAGAAATTCAATGTAGAGACAGTTTATACACAGAAGTTGCAGAAGGGATAATATGCAAAATGAATTATGTAAGCTTACTCTAGTTTGGACAGAAAACTGTAGGCAAAAAACATTTAAGTAAGATATTGTTTAATTTACATAAAGTTAAGAATATGAGCCAGGTGCGGTGGCTCACGCCTGTAATCCCAGCACTTTGGGAGGCCAAGGCGGGTAGATCACCAGGTCAGTAGTTTGAGACCAGCCCGATCAACATGGTGAAACCCCATCTCTACTAAACATACAAAACGTAGCCCGGTGTGGTGATGCGTGCTTTGTAATCCCAGGTACTCAGGAGGCTGAGGCAGGAGAAGCTCTTGAACCCGGGAGGCGGAGGTTGTAGTGAGCTGAGATTGTGCCACTGCACTCCAACCTGGGTGACAGAGCGAGACTCCGTCTCAAAAAAATAAATAAATCAAAGAAGTTTCCTTAATCTATTAGTACTGGTGAGTTGCACCGTCTTAGTCATAGAGACTTTTTTGAGAAGTGGAAATGAGCATGGGTTATAGTCTCATTTTAATATCTGAGTGATCTTGAAGACTGAAATTTCTAAGTCAGCTGAAAGTCGGAATAAGATATCTTACAGTGATTTCAATTTTTAAATGCAGTATTCAAAGGTGACAGTTTGTCAACTGTAAGGGACTAAAGTTGACATTCCATGAATGTTTTATACTCATGTATACCCATGCATTTACATACTATTTTCCCTCTTTTCTAGGAAATTCACATTGCTGCTTTTTAATTATCAATCCTTAGCTGTTAGCAAGAAATGCAAAGCCTGTGATTCACAATCCTCAGATGTTCTTCCCACTCCTATCCCTACCATAAAAATCACTAGTGTTCCTTCAAAAGTCCCTAATCATGTCTCCAGAAAAAGAAAGGGGCTGGGCTTGGTGGCTCACATGTGTAATCCGAGGCTTTGGGAGACAAAGGCAGGAGGATCACTTGAGCCTGGAGTTTGAGACCAGCCTGGCCAACATGGTGAGACCCTGTCTCTCCAAAAAATTAAAAAATTAGCTGAATATGGTGGTGCACACCTGTGTCCTAGCCACTCAGGAGGCTGAAATGGGAGGATCCCTTGAGCCTGGGAGGTCAAAGCTGCAGTAAGCTGTGATCACACCACTGCACTCCAGCCTGGGTGACAGAAAGAGACCCTGTCTCACCAAAAAAAAAAAAAAAAAAAAAGTTTTTTTTTTTTTTGTATCTAAAATACTAATAGTCATTTCTGGGCACTTCTGGAACCTCAGAATGTGGTCAGAAATATAAGTGGTTTTTTTTTTTTTTCTTTTCCCAGTTGGAATTTTTGATACATTATTCCAAAGAAACAGTAGGAAAATGGGCTGGGTGTGGTGGCTCACACCTGTAATCCCGGCACTTTGGGAGGCCGAGGTGGGCGGATCACCTGAGGTCGGGAGTTCGAGACCAGCCTGACCAGCATGGAGAAACCCTGTCTTTACTTAACAAAATTACAAAATTAGCTGGGTATGGTGGCACATGCCTGTAATCCCAGCTTCTTGGGAGGCTGAGGCAGAAGAATCGTTTGAACTTGGGAGGTGGATGTTGTGGTGAGCCGATCCTGCCTTTGCCCTCCAGCCTGGGCAACAAGACTGAAACTCCGTCTCAAAAAAAAAAAAAGAAACAAACAATAGGAAAATGAAGTTTAGTCACACTATATTCAGTAAGTTTCTGTGGAATCATTACAGATCTTACCAGCACTGGATTTATAGGGATATGGAATTAAGGATATGGATTTATAGTTGTAAGCAACTAAAAAAAAATCTTAACAAACATACCTTGTTTGTAACAGCTATTTTTAATGTCGAAAGATCGTTATTTGTAATTGCTACACATAGCACTTATTCTATGTTAAGTACCACACTGAATGCTTTACATATATTAACTCATGTAATTCTTAATAGTACAGATGAAGTAACATTGTGTGACTAACTTGCTCCAAGATCACACAGCTAATAAGTGGTGGGGTGGAGTTTAAATTAAAGCAGCCAAAGTGCAGAGTGTATATTCTTCACCATTGCACTGTCTTTCCAGTAGGCATGTAATGTGCTTGCTTAGGTGACTTCAGAAGGGGAGATGAATTTTGATAAGCTTAGTATGTGTTTTGCTACAGCTATAAAATAAAATGCGTGGACATTTATTTTTAGGGCCTGTTATATTACAATGTTAGATAACAAAAATATATAATCTTGAGGACTAAACCAAGCAATTACACCAATCGTGTTTTAGTAACTAATTGAGAACTTTGTGGATAGATTTCTAAAGAAAGCGGATGGACACTTAACCTTCTCCCCCTTTCTAATTTGATTTCTGGCATTTGCTAGTTCGTATGATTTCCCAGTTAAAATACTTTGCTAGTGAAAAAAGTTTTAGTACATTTTTAAAAGTTTGTGAATTTTGGATTTATTCTAGACTTAACTACCTTAGTACTTTTAGTAATTTTGGTGGTAGGTCTGGCAAAGGGTAAAACAGTTGTTTTGAAAAAGTTTAAGCTAAAATGTACACATACATGTTTCTTGGTGTATTTTAAGCTTGTTACTACAAAATGCTATACAGAAATTAGTTGTAATTTTTTTTCTGTGCTCTGCTCATTACTGTCATTGTTATCTCTACAAAAATACAAAATTAGCTGGGCGCAGTGGCTCACACCTGTAATCCCAGCATTTTGGGAGGCCGAGGCGGGCGGATCACAAGGTCAGGAGGTCGAAACCATCCTGGCTAATATGGTGAAACCCAGTCTCTACTAAAAATACAAAAAATTAGCCGGGTGTGGTGGCAGGCACCTGTAGTCCCAGCTACTTGGGAGGCTGAGGCAGGAGAATGGCGTGAACCCGGGAGGCGGAGCTTGCAGTGAGCTGAGATTGCACCACCGCACTCCAGCCTGGGCGACAGAGCGAGACTGCGTCTCAAAAAAATAAAAATAAATAAAAATAAAAAATAAAAATACAAGAATTAGCCAAGCGTGATGGCAGGTACCTGTAGTTCCAGCTACTCGGGAGACTGAGGCAAGAGAATTGCTTGAACCTGGGAGGTGGAGGTTGCAGTGAGCCGAGATGATGCCATTGCACTCCATTACTGTCATTGTAGTGAGCAGAGCACAGAAAAAAATATTGTAACTAATTTTGATATGTATGTCTACATACATATGTCAACATATTAATATTGCCATGAAACTTCTTATGGGGCAGTAGCCTATGCTGGCACAAAATCTGGTCAGAGGTATTAACTAAGGCAAGAAAGTTTGGTATTTTAATTGATATGTGAAATGTACATTTTTTCTTATAGTTCTTTTTCTAATGAATAAATGAATACTTTATAGGTGAGGAATTCATATTTCAAGTGATTTTTAACTTTCTACCATGGTCATGTAGTTCTTTAAGTGTTACATATAAAGTTTTGGTGCCACAAAAGGAATAGCACTTGAATATAAATTTTTTTTTTTAAGTTTTAGCAAGGCAAGTTATTTTTATAGAACTCATATTTAACATAAGTGAGAGAAAACTCAAACCTGAGTCTCAAGCTTTATTACTATCTTGTGTAAAAAGAGGAACAAATTCAACCAAAACTAAAGTCCATCCTTCAGTAAAACTTGTATGTTAGGGTTGATACTGATGCATAGGTACACAAATAAGTGTAAAATTCTAACTGAAAGAATATGCCAGATGGTTTATGGATGGTGGGATTAGGAGGGTTAAATTTTTTTCATTTGAACTTGTACACTTTGTTACCATGTTGTGGATTGTAAAATCTCTTTTGGATGTTGGTTTATAGATCATGGTATTTAGCTTTTCTTTATTTTTTGTTTTTTTTTCTTTGACTTAGTTACATATTCATGGTCCAAAATAGCAATTTGGTAAAGCCTATAGCCCCTATCTTAGAGTGTTTTAAAATGTAGGCCAGGCACAGTGGTTCATGCTTGTAAACCCAACACTTTGGGAGGCTGAGACGGGTGAATCACCTGAGGTCAGGAGTTCGAGACCAGCCTGGCCAAAATGATGAAACATCATCTTTACTAAAAATACAAAAATTAGCTGAGCGTGTTCGTGGGTGCCTGTAGTCCCAGCTAAGGCTGAGGCAAGAGAATTGCTTGAACCTGGGAGGTGGAGGTTGCAGTGAGCTGAGATGGTGCCATTGCATCCGGCCTGGGCAACAAGAGTGAAACTCCGTCTCAAAAAAAAAAAAAGAAAAGAAAAAAATGTTTTAACATGTATTACATAAAATACGTAGGTTTACAAAGGAAACCAATTATAGTGAAGTACAACAAGGATTGAATTAGCATGAATCATATTAAAGACATTATCTGGCACAGGCTAAGTTCTGTCTAATGTGGAAAACCTATCTCCTGCCTATCTTCCCCAACCACCTCATTCCCCTTTCCAAATTGCCCAGTTACAGTTTTTTGAGGATTCTACTAGAAAAAGGCTGTCCAGGAGAACTTTGTGAGATAATGGAAAGGGTCTTTTTTACTGTCCAATACAGTAGCCACTGGCTGTACATGGTAATTGAGCATTTGGATATTGTGGCTTGTGCAACCAAGGAAATAAATTTTAAACTTTATTTAGTATTAATAATTAACCACATGTAGGTAATAGCTACCAAATTGTGCAGTATGGCCTCAGAAGCTAGAAATTCTGGCCAGGCATGGTGGCTCATGCCTGTAATCCCAGCACTTTGGGAGGCTGTGGCAGGTGGATCACTTGAGGTCAGGAGTTTGAGACCAGCCTGGCCAACGTGGTGAAACCCCATCTCTACTAAAAATACAAAAATTAGCTGGGTGTGGGTGTGGTGGCACGTGCCTGTAGTCCCAGCTACTCGGGAGGCTGAGACAGGAGAATCACTTGAACCTGGAAGGCAGAGGTTGCAGTGAGCCAAGATTGCACCACTGCATGCCAGCCTGGGTGATAGAGCAAGACTCCATCTCAAAAAAAAAAAAAAAAAAAAAAAAAAAAAAAAAAAAAAAAAAAAAAAAAAAAAAAAAAAAAAAAAAAAAAACAAAGAATCTAGAAATTCTGGTGTGGGCAAATGTATGTATACATATTGTATTTAGTTCAACTTTATAAGGTATAACGATATGTCCAGTTTGGTTAGATACATTATTCTATCCTAGAAAAGCTTGTCGCTCTGTATTTTAAACTTTGAAAGATAGTTATTTACTCTTGTATAGAATTAGAAGTGTTCTGTGGGTTAATTTTTTTTTTTTTTGCTAGTCTTTTTGTTTTTGTTTTGAGATGGAGTCTCACTCTGTTGTCAGGCTGGAGTGCAGTGGCACGATCTCAGGTCACTGCAACCTCCACCTCCTGGGTTCAGGTGACTCCTGCCTCAGCCTCCTGAGTAGCTGGGACTACAGGTGTGCGCCACCACTGCCAACTAATTTTTGTGTTTTTAGTAGAGACAGCATTTCACCATGTTGGCTAGGATGGTCTTGATCTCTTGACCTCATGATCTGCCTGCCTCAGCCTCTCGAAGTGCTGGGATTACAGGCATGAGCCACCACACCCAGCCTTTTTACTAGTTTTTAAAATGTGTGTGTAAATAGACAGTACTTTACATTGTTCAAAACTCAAGTTTTATGCAAAAGTACACAGTCTCCTGAAGCTGATACTGAAGCTGATCTCTATCCAGGCAGATGACCTAGAGGCAACCAGCATTGTCAATTGTTTAACTTTTAGTAGATATTTGTGCATATACAGCAAATATGTATATTTATAAAAAGTAAATAGTAGCCAGCTATGTGCACTCTTTTGGCACATTGTGTTTTTTCACTTAACATGTCTTGTAGAGCATTACATATCAACACATAAAGTTTTCACTTCTTTTTTCTGATAATATATATTACACTATATGGTTTTAACATAATTATTTCTATATTAATATTTAGGTCATTTCCAACCATTTGCTATTTCAAACATTATTGGGATGAATAAACTTTTCCCTGTATCATTCCATACATGAGATAATGTATCTATAAAGTAGATGTTTTGACAACAAATTGAAAAATTTTAAACCCTGTTGGTCAGATAAAACACTTTTGCAACTGTAGTTGGTTTTCAGGCTACAATTTTTTTTTTTTTAGTGCTCCTCCCTTTTTCAAAATAATGAAATGTTTATATGTTTTAAAATAGGTATGTAAGTTTTCTTTTATCTTTAATTTTTTTTCTTTCTTTTTTTTTTTTTTTTTCCGAGACGGAGCTTTGCTGTTGCCCAGGCTGGAGTGCAGTGACACAATCTCAGCTCACTGCAACCTCTGCCTCCTGGGTTCAAGCGATTCTCCTGCCTCAGCCTCCCGACTAGCTGGATTACAGGCGCCTGCCACCACGTCCAGCTAATTGTGTTTTTAGTAGAGATGGGGTTTCATCATGTTGGCCAGGCTGGTCTCAAACTCCTGATTTCAGGTAATCCACCTGCTTTGGCCTCCCAAAGTTCTGAGATTACAGGCATGAGCCACCATGCCTGGCAAAAAAAAATTTTTTTGAGATAGGGTCTCACTGTTGCCCAGACTGGAGTGCAGTGACTTGTTCTCTGCTTACTGCAACCTCCGCCTCCCACTTTCAAGCGATCATCCTGCCTCAGCATCCCAAGTAGCTAGGAATACAGGTGTGTGCCACCACGTCTGGCTAATTTTTGTATTTTTAGTAAAAACGGAGTTTCATCATGTTGGCCAGGCTGGTCTCAAACTCCTGGGCTCAAGCAGTCCTACTGCCTTGGCCTCCCAAAGTGCTGTGATTACAGGTGTGAGCGCCATCATGCCTGGCCAGGTTTTAGAGTAGTAAACTGAAGACCCATGTGCCATGACCTAGGACACTATAGCAGCATTTCAGCTTTTTTAATACTCTGTGATCACATTCTTGTGTCTTTGGCCCCTCCTCCATCTTCTTTTCTGACTTTTGAGTCAAGCATTCCCTTGCTTTTTGTTTTTTCTACATTAACCTCTCATGTATGTATCTTTCAGCTGTGTGTTGTTTAGTTTTGAAAAAACTAAAAAGCTAGATGTTTAAGGGAAAGATGGTATTGCCAGTGTTGGATGAAGGCTCATGAAAAATGATAATCTGCACACAGTTTTTGGTTTATAGTTTGGCTTCAGCTTCCTAGAATTTCTACTAGAGCCCTTTTTGGGGAAACCAGTGGGCATGAACATGAACATGGGAAACATAGGATTTATAGTTGTTATCTGGTGAGGCTGTTTTGTGGGCCAGGCAAAAAATCTCCAGTAAGAGAGTGGTCTTTGGGAATATGCTGCTATGTATCTTGTTTTAAGATTGGATTAAACTGAACTCTTCTGGTATAAAGTTACCTAATGCAGTTAGCAGGTCATAAAGGAGAGAAGAGGAACTTCATGAACACGTGGTCAAGCAGAGTTAAGTAGAGATAAAAGTCTGGGCTGGACACTTGAGCATTTGGGTTTTTTGTGTGTATGTGTTTAGAAAAGATAGAATAATAGGCATTTTAATCATAACAGCCATTAAATCGCATTGCTCCAGTCACATTCACCTGAATCACATTGCTCCAATCTGGACTGTTGCCATTTATATATGGTAAACATTTGTCTTCCCTGGATCTCCTTTTACCATGTTCTTGATTCTTTCATTTGACTTTTGACTTTTGTGTTCCACTCTTCCATTTGCTGTGCCCTTTATCTTCCTGTTATTTGGTTTCTTGTCTCACGTTGGTGGGCCACATCTCCAGCAGTTTTTTGAGAAAAAGTACATAGTAAAAAAATTTTTGAGGATTCTGAAGTCAAGTTTCATGGTGGACTTCTGTTGTAGCTGCTGATGAGTCTGAAATTATTCTGGTAGCTAAAAATTTTTTAGTGTGACCTGTTCCTCTCTCACCCTCACTCCTTAGAATTTGTAGACTCTTTTTCTCGTCCCTATTTCACAATAATACACCTTAGTATAAGTCTGTTTTCATCCATTGTACTGTGTACTCATTGGGCATTTTTAATATGGCCACTCTCGTCCATCACTTCTCGTAGGTTTATTGGTAATTCTCCTCTTTTTTCTCTTCTCTTTGAAACAGTTACTCAGATATTAGATCTCTTGGACTAGTTCTCTGGGAAATTTCATTTTAAATTTCCATTCATTTTGAATTTCCAGGTATTTATTTTCTCCCTCCCATCCTCCTTCCCTTCCTTTTTTTTTTTTTTTGTCCTCTGAATGTTCATTTTTATAGCTTCCTGTAATTGTTATATACATGCAAAATCTTAACTTATTCCTTTGAGGAAGTATGTAGACTTGTTTTTTTGAGACAGAGCCTCACTCTGTTGCCCAGGCTGGAGTGCAGTGGCACCATCTTGGCTCACTGCAACCTCTGCCTCCTAGGTTCAAGCGATTATCCCACCTCAGCCTCCCGAATAGCTGGGATTACAGGTGCCCACCACCATGCCCAGCTAATTTTTATATTTTTAGTAGAGACGGGTTTTCACCATGTTGGCCAGTCTGGTCTCAAACTCCTGACCTCAAGTGATCCGCCAGCCTCGGCCTCCCAAAGTGCTGGGATTACAGGCATGAGCAGAAGCAAAGTTTTAAAAAGGAAGAGCAAAGGTGACTGGGGAACTTACCATACCATGAAGAAAAATATTATTAAAGATAATGCCAGGCGCAGTGGCTCACGTCTGTAATCCTAGCACTGTGGGAGGCTGAGGCAGGTGGATCACCTGAGGTCAGGAGTTCGAGATCAGCCTGGCCAACGTGGCGAAACCCCATCTCTACTAAAAATACAAAAAATTAGCTGGGCGTGGTGGCGGGTGCCTATAATTCTAGCTACTTGGGAGGCTGAGGCAGGAGAATTGCTTGAACCTGGGAAGTGGAGGTTGCAGTGAGCCAAGATCGCGCCATTGCACTTCAGCCTGGGTGACAGAGCAAGACTCTGTCTCAAAAAAAAAGAAAAAAGTAATTTACAAAAATATGATATTGGCTGTTGGCACATGAGGGGATGGGCAGATTATTGGAATACACTGAGCAGTCCAGGAGTAGTTTCAGATGTTTATTTGGGCTTTAATGTAACTTTGTTATAATACATTTGGAACATTTAGATCATTGTGAAAAAAGTAATCTGTAATCTCAACAACTAGGTGTTCTCTGGTAATATTTTGGTTCACTTGTTTGTGAACTTTTTTTTTTTTTTTAACCATATCCTGCTTCGTACCTTTTCTTTTTCCCTTTTAAATACTTAATTTTCGGCCAGGTGCGTGTGCGTAGCTCATGCCTGAAACCTGAAGCACTTTGAGAGGCTGAGGCAGGTGAATTGCTTAAGCCCAGGAGTTCAAGACCAGCCTAGGCAACATGGTGAAACCCTATGTCTACTAAAAATATTAATAGAAAAAAGTAGCTGGGTGTGTTGGCATGTGCCTGTAGTCCCAGCTACTCAGAAGGCTGAGGCGGGAGGATTGATTGAGCCCTGGAGGTCGAGACTACAGTGAGCTATGATTGTGCCACTGCACTCCAGCCTGGGCATCAGAGCGGGACCCTGTCTCAAAAACTAACTACTTGATTTTCTTAGAGCAGTTTTAGGTTCGGAGCAAAATTGAGCAGAAAGTACAGTTCCCGTAACTTACTCCTTGCCTTGGTGCAGGTACAGCTTTCCCAGTGTCATCATCCTACAACAGAATGGCACATTTGTTAGAATTGATGAACCTAAATTGACATTATTGTCACCCAAAGTTCATACTTTACATTAGGGTTCACTCTTGATGTTGTATATTCTGTGGGTTTTGTCAAATGTAAAATGACATGTATCTATGGTTTTATAATATCGTACAGAATAATTTTACTGCCCTAAAAATCCTCTCTGTTCTGCTTGTTTATACCCTCCCCACCAACCACTGATCTTTTTGTCTTTTCCAAAGTGTCACAGAGTTAGAATCATACAGTATGTAGCCTTTTCAGCTTAGCTTCTTTCACTTAGTAATATGCATTTAAGTTCTTTCTATGTCTTTTTATGGCTTGATAACTCATTTTAGCACTTAGTAATGTTTCATTTTCTGGATGCACTACAGTTTATTTAGGACTTCTTAAAATAGGTCAAAAGCAAAAAAAAGTGTTTTTTGGTTTTTTTTTGAGACGGAGTCTGGCTCTGTTGCCAGGCTGGAGTGCAGTGGCGTGGTCTCAGCTCACTGCAACTCCTCCAGGGTTCAAGCGATTCTCCTGCCTCAGCCTCCCAAGTAGCTGGGATTACAGGCATGCACCACCACGCCTGGCTAATTTTTGTATTTTTAGTGGAGATGAGGTTTCACCATGTTGGCCAGTCTGGTCTTAAACTCCTGACCTCATGATCTGCCCACCTTGGCCTCTCAAAGTGCTGGGATTACAGGTGTGAGCCACCGCGCCTGGCCTTTTTTTTTCTTTTTAAGTGCTCATTTTTATATGGTTCTGTAATCTGCTTTTCTCCACAGATGTATTAGTTTTAAAGTAATTTTTACAAACATGTTTAGTGCTTACATCATAAATGCCATGGTTTATCTGTTACCTTTTGGTTATATCTGTTGATAGATATATTGTCTCTTAGAAGTCTAATTACTAGGTTAAAGAATGTAGATCTTTTTGTTTTAATTTTATTATTTTTCTATTTTCCCATTTAGTTTTGACTTGGAACTCAGTAGATCCTTTTACGTTTGGAAGCTTCATAGTTTATTAACTTAAACTAAGTAAAACTTAAACTAAGTAAATAGAAGGTTGTATTCCACTCTGTAATCCTGGGAACATATGAAACTGACTATACCTGGTTTAGTAAATTTTTTTAAGGCATATATTTCTTCAAAATATTTTCTTTTGAAAGGTGATTTTAAAACCTTGGTACATAAAAAGGCAGGTGTGATGGCTCACGCCTGTAATCCTAGCAACTTCGAAGGCTGAGGCAGGAGGATCACTTGAGGCCAAGAGTTTGAGACCAGGCTGAGCAATATAGTGAGACCTGTCTCTAAAAATTAGCTGGGCATGGTGGCTCATGCCTGTAGTCCCAGCTATTCAGTAGCATCTCGAGCCTAGGAGTTTGAGGCTGCAGTGAGCTATGATTGTACCCCTGCACTCCAGCCTAAGTAATAGTGATACCTTCCTCTGAAGGCAAAAAAAGAAAAAAAGAAAAAAAAAAAATCTGTTGGATAAGAAGTTGTTACAGAAAACAAAATGACCTTATTAAAGCTATAGTTTACATTGAAATTATAACCTTTAACTTTTAAAAACGAACACATAGAATTTTTTTTCTTTGAGATGGAGTCTTGCTCTATTGGCCAGGCTAGAATGCAGTGACACTACCTTGGCTCACTGCAACCTCTGCCTCCCAGGTTCAAGCAATTCTCCTGCCTCAGCCTCCCACGTAGCTGGGATTACAGGCATGTGCCACTACACCTGGCTAATTTTTGCATTTTTGGTAGAGACGGGGTTTCACCATGTTGGACCAGGCTGGTCTCAAACACCTGACCTCAGGTGATCCGCCTGCCTTGGCCTCCCAAAGTGCTGGGATTACAGGCATGAGCCACCGTGCCCAGCCAAACACATAGAATTTTAACAGTAACTGCTCATTTGTTTAAACTGTGACATGTAAAGATTGATTTTTTTAAAAAACTAGAATTTAATTAGTATCATGAAATTTTAGTTATGCTTTCTAAGTTTTAAAATGTATAAATGTTTAAATAGCAGTTAAATTCTTTAAAAGATTTGCCTTTCAAATACTTCTTATAAAGCTTTAAGGGATAATTGAAATGGAAATTATCATGTTACTGCAGTCAACAGTTTTGTGCACTGGTCCTAATGCCATTTTAGTGTTGATATATTTTGAATCATTTTTTACTTTTGTATAATGTTCAATGTATGTAAATTTTTCTTTGTGTTTTTTTTTTTTTTTTTTGAGATGGAGTCTCGCTCTTTCGCCATGCTGGAGTGCAGTGGTGCGATCTCGGCTCACTGCAACCTCTGATTCCCTGGTTCAAGTGATTCTCCTGCCTCAGCCTCCTGAGTAGCTGGGATTACAGGCATGCACCACCACGCCCAGCTAATTTTTGTATTTTTTAGTAGCGGCTGGGTTTCACTATGTTGGCCAGGATGGTCTCAATCTCCTGACCTCATGATCCACCCGTGTTGGCCTCCCAAAGTGTTGGGATTACAAGTGTGAGCCACAGCGCCTGGCCGTTCGTAAATTTTTCCTTTTCTTTTCCTTTTTTTTTTTTTTCAAGACGGAGTTTTGCTCTTGTTGCCTAGGCTGTAGTGCAGTGGCGCGATCTCGGCTCACTGCAATTTCCCTCTCCCGGGTTCAAGTGATTCTCCTGTTTCAGCCTCCCAAGTAACTGGGATTACAGGCATGCGCCACCACGCCCAGTTAATTTTGTGTTTTTGGTAGAGATGGGGTTTCACCATGTTAGTCAGGTGGGTCTTGAACTCCTGACCTCGTGAATCGCCCGCCTCGGCCTCCCAAAGTGCTGGGATTATATGTGTGAGCCACTGCACCTGGCCTGTAAATTTTTCTAGTTATTTTAAATTATGAATCTTCTGGTAGCCTTTGGTTTAAATAGTAGAGACATTTAAATTTTATCATTAGCCTTGTCATCCTAGATCACATATCTGTTATTTCTTGTGTCTGTGTTATCACCTCCCCAAACCCAAACTGAATTTGTGATGTTGGCTTAAGCTATATAATATGTGCAAAGTAATTTGATCAGTAGGTACATGTTAGTGGTCCCTTAAGAATGTTCATTAAAAAATTTTATTTTCAAATGTTAAAAGGTGTCCACAAGTCTTACGGGTTTTTTTTTTTGTTTTTTTTTTTTTTTTTTTGAGACAGAGTTTCGCTCTTGTTCCCCAGGCTGGAGTGCAATGGCTTGATTTCATCTCACTGCAACCTCTGCCTCCCAGGTTCAAGCGATTCTCCTGCCTCAGCCTCCCGAGTAGCTGGGATTACAGGCATATGTGCCACCATGCCCTGCTAATTTTGTATTTTTAGTAGAGATGGGATTTCTCCATGTTGGTCAGGCTGGTCTCAAACTCCCAACCTCAGGTGCTCCACCCGCCTCGGCCACCCAAAGTGCTGGGATTACAGGCGTAAGCCACTGCTCCCGGCCTCCTACAACTCTTTCTAGTAGTTAAGAATGTGCTGGGCGCGGTGGCTCACACCTGTAATCCCAGCACTTTGGGAGGCCGAGGCGGGTGGATCATGAGGTCAGGAGTTCAAGACCAGTCTGGCCAAGATGGTGAAACCCCCGTCTCTACTAAAAATACAAAAATTAGCCGGGCGTGGTGGCAGGCGCCTGTAATCCCAGCTACTTGGGAGGCTGAGGCAGAGAATTGCTTGAACCCAGGAGATGGAAGTTACAGTGAGTCGAGATTGTGCCACCACAATCCAGCCTGGGCAACAAGGCAAGACTCTGTCTCAAAGGGAAAAAAAAAAGGATTCATCCAAGTTTTAGGCCTGGCGCGGTGGCTCATGCCTGTAATCGCAGCACTTTAGGAGGCCGAGGTGGGCGGATCACTTGAGGTCAGGAGGAGTTCAAGACCAGCCGGGCCAACATGGTGAAACCTCGTCTCTACGTAAAATACAAAAAAATTAGCCAGGTGTGGTGGTGCATGCCTGTAGTCCCAGCTACTCGTGAGGCTGAGACAAGAGAACTGCTTGAACCCAGGAGGTGGAGGTTACAGTGAGCCGAGATCTTGCCACTGCACTCCAGCCTATGTGACAGAGTGAGAATCTGTCTCAAAAAAAAAAAAAAAAGAATCCATCCAAGTTTTAAAACTGTTTATTTGAAGATCAGAAATGCAAGTGTAGACTGTTGGGAGTTTTTTAAATTAATAAAATGTGCTTAAGTATAGCTTGCTGAGTATCCAGAAATATAAATATTTAGCTATAGCCCAACAAATGTAATCAGCTCTATTCACTCATGAGTTAGTGCTACTTATTAATTTTGATCAAGTAATTAGGTTATTATTTAAATAAACAGCTATTGAATTTTTATGGTATTTTTGGACACTGCACAATTTGTACACATCATCACAACTCTTTCCTTTAGTAATCCAGCTACCAGTGATTTTTTGTTATTGCTGAGATGCCATTTTATATTAATTGAAAAGCACTTTAAGAAGTACTGTTTTTTGAATCATGATTGATACATGATGTCTCAGGGTCTTTTACATGAAAAAATTTTTTCCATGTGAGCAGTGTTTTAATGTTGAAAGATTTGTATTTTGCTAAATCTCCATGTGTTTTTTTAAATTTCAACTTTCTAGGTTAAGGGAGGAGTATAAAAGTCATAGTTCTGATCCTTTATTACAGATAAGGAAGACCTGCAAAATCCACAGCCACACTTTCATGAGTGATGCCGTGTTAGCTGGTATTCCTTTACTATAAATAGATGTTTGAAAGCTAAAAACCAAAACAGTTTAATAGCCTGAGGCAATTTTTCAGTGTTTTTCACCAAATTTCTTGTTCCTTACAAGACAGGTGGTAAGACTGTAGTTGTTCTTGTGTATTAGTTAATTAATTACACTAATTTACATATAGGAGGGTGCTGTGAGGAAATGCATGGTTTGTTGAAAAGAACTGAGGACTGACAGCCACCTCCTCCATGGTTACCCTGGCTCTCTGTCCCACCCTTCTCATGGCTCTTGGGGGACCATGGCTGATCCTGTCGTGAGACAAATTAAGACTCCTGTGGTGAAGCAGTTGGTCAGAGAAAAAGTGATGCATGAAAAAGAAGCAAAACAACAAGAAGGAAAGAAAAAAATGAGAGCTGAAGATGGTGAAAATGATGCCATTAAAAAGCAGGCAGAAATTCTGCGAGAATCCCAGGTGATAAGTCTTGTTTGCCAGCACAGGTTGGAAGCTGCATATACCGTTCTTTGGCAGATGTTAGAAAGTGAAAAAGATTTGGGAGAAGCTGAGGAATATAAAGAACATTTAGTCCTGGATTCAGTGAAGTTAGAAGCCTGAAACTTTTCTGTACAGGATGTGTTTTGCATTAAATCATGGGGTCCAGTTTACATTTCATTATTTTTGACCACTGCTGTGTGTTCAAGTGTGACAACGTGATTCTTTTTATGTGATTGTATATATTTTTTTGCCTGATTTAATTTGTCAAATGAATGACAAAACTGAGAACTGAGTGGATACTACGAGGAGCAGAAAAGTATGAAGTCTGTTTACATATTTGTATTAAATAATGTTCTCATTAAAGTTATTTGTACACATAAAAGAGGTTTTTACTTACACTTACCTGTATATGTGAGATATTTGACCAATGGGTATTTAGTGTCCTGTTGTGCATAATAATACGAACTCACTATATAGTTGCTTTTTTTTCCTGGTAGTGGGTTTTTTTGTGTGGGAGGAAGGGTGAGGTGTACCATTTATGCCTTTTTTACTAGTTTATTGGCAGTCACATGCATTGGCAAGATGAGCAAAGGTGTTGAGCCTGAGGCTGTAGAGCAGAGCACAGTATATATTATAGATTTATGTTGCCTAGAAAGAGAATCTTTGTAACCATATAATTTATTATTCAGTCCTGGCCACCTTTGGGAGTGAATGAGAGTTCTATTAACAATTATACTGAAACTACAAACAGGTAGATCTAGGACATGTGTTGTTCTTAGCCGTAAACCCTGATAGTCCTGGATTTAAATGACATATTTACTTTTCCAGGACTTCAGATTTGTCTGAAGAGTGGAGAGAATAATGGTTGTTTCACAGGATTATGAAGATTGACTATGTTGAGATGATTTATAGTATGTTGAGATAATATGTATGAAAATAATGTAGC
This sequence comes from Hylobates moloch, assembly GCF_009828535.3. NCBI lineage: Eukaryota > Metazoa > Chordata > Mammalia > Primates > Hylobatidae > Hylobates > Hylobates moloch. The sequence continues at coordinate 33,807,229 of NW_026652277.1, forward strand.
ACATGGCCTGGTAGTTACTGCTTAGTAAATATTCCCTATCGAGTAAAAACTCATAGTTTGGATGAGGTGTGAGCTTTTCAAAATCACGAAGCACCACCCTTTTCTGTTCTTACTGTGTCTGTCCTTCTGCTCATTATTTGATACCTTTATTTAATATAGTGACTTCAGTTTACTAGAACATTGTATTAGTACCTTGTAGAAATAATTGCAGCTGTCTTTGCCATATGTAGCATTTACATTTCTAATATGGACACAGCTGGTTTTCCAGTTCAGCTACAGAAAGTGAAGGAAGGGGGAATATAAGGAAGCGCTACTGGATATGCGTCACCAATCATGTTGTTATCCACTATTTGGTGCTGTAGCATTGACCGAACACGTTTATTTTTGTGTCATCAGGAAGGGGGAGAGTGTTGGTATCAGAATTATTTAGGTGTGGTAACAGTAATCTGGGTAGTTATTTCTAACTTAATCATGAGTTCTTTCTCTTTTCATATCCCCACTTACTGTATGTATGATTGGGGGTGGGATGAAGGTGGGGAAGGTCTGGTGTAAGGATCTGAGGATAGATAGAAATTATTGAGCCAGGACAGTAATTTAGAGAGCATACCCTAGGTAGTTTAGGTTACCACTCCCTGTTCAGTATATTACTGGGATATGAATGTTAGTAATTTATCTCCTATTGTTCTTAAAGTTTTTTCCTCATCTTAAAATTTAAAGGACTGGCTGAACTTCCTCCAGAGTTTGAAGTCTAGTTCAGTATGCCGCATTTACTCAGGTCTTACCTTTGTAAACTCTTATATTAATGTCATCTCAAGTACTGATTGCTCATGGTAGCTGACAGTTATTGATCACTTTAATGCCAAGCTCTTGGATTGTTGATGAAAACCCACACGGCACTTTTTACAAGGGAAGAAACTGATCCTTACAGGGGTTTTAAGGACTTGCCCTAGATCACTTAAATCCCTATTGTACTCTGAAAGTTTTCGCCTATCATACTCATTTTAAGACTTAAAGGACTCATCAAATTGGGGTTAGAGGTGGATCCAGGCTGTGTTGTTTAGCTACCCATTTTGCAATAGGGCTCCTAGAGCATCAGGGATTGATAAACCTGGGATTGCTTTTTCTGTTATGAGAGGAAAACTGTAGTAGTGAAGTCAGAGCCTGGTATATACAGACTGTCAGTTGCAGCATTATTTGGAAGCACAGAAGATGGTATGTGAATAAATGTGCCTGATACAGAATGTCTTTCTCCCTCTAGCCCCCTTTTTTGTGCCTTTTTTGATGCTTGATTTCAATGTCCTTTATGCCGTTCCTTGGTAGTAGATAGTTGCAGCTCAATTGTACATTTTAGCCATCCATGAGGCCAAAGGTACGATGCCTTCAGTACAGAAAAGGGGAAATAGAGTATCTGGGAGTACCTTTAAAAGTAGGAAAAGTAGGTTTCCTCACTTGAATTTACTTTAAAATGACTTTATATTGCATTAATCATTATTGTTCTGGGAGGAATACCTATATCTACACATATCAAAGAATTCAGGAAGGAGGAAAGTGATAAATATAATTAAAAACTTTTTTTTTATTTCTAAAATCATATAAAACAACTCAGCATAGTGTCTGGTCATGCAGTTTGCTCTGAATAAATATTTGGAGAATGGCAAGCCAGGTAACCATTCACTTAAAATTTTTAGCTACTTTATAAAAAGCAACCCTTATTTTGCATTTCCCATGTATCAGTTTAAATGCTTTTATTTTTTAATTCATTTAATCCCCATTGTGATCCTAGGAGATAAATGTCACAATGTCCATTTTAAGATGAGGAAATCGAGGCCACAGAAGTTACTTGCTCTGAATTTTACAGCTGTGAATGGCAGAGCTAGGATTCCAACATGGGGAACATGGCTCTAGAGGGTGTGATCAGAAGCAGTGCATCTCATATTCTGATGACAATCTGGTTTGTGTTTGTTTTTAAAGTTTCATTTAATTTAATTTTTTAGAGACAGAGTCTTACTCTGTCACCCAGGCTGGAATGCAGTGGTGCTATCATAGCTCACTGCAGCTTTAGAACTCCTGGGCTCAAGTAGTGCTCCTCTTTTGGCCTCCTGGGCTCAAGAGATCCTCCTGCTTTGGCCTCCCAAGGTGTTGGGATTACAGGGATGAGCCACCATGCCTGGCCTTTTCTTTTTTTTAAATTTCTAATATAATACTTTTGTAAAATGATAAAGATGAAGAAGACATGCATACAAAATGTAAGCTTGAATTTGATTAGTTTCAGCAGATACAGAATTGTCAAATTGCTACAGATTTTCGAAGTCTTTACTTTGCATTTCTATACTTAACCTCACTGTCAATCATAACCAGTTCGTGGACCAGCAGTAGTAGTCTGTGGACTATACTTTGAGTTACTGGTTCAAACCATTATTAGTGCTGAGAGGGACTACTGATTATTACATACTTCAAATAAGGTGTTGGGTGATTTGTCTTAACCCGGAAAAAAATTTTTTGGAAGTCCTGTGAGTAAGTAGATGTTTGTTGAATGAAGGTAATGGAGGACACAAATGGGGTGTTCTGAGGGGGAAGGCTCATCATTATTTCTAGAAGAAATGGTTTATATGTATATTTAGGTTGAGAGTTGCTGAGAAATCTTGAATGTTCAAAACTATGGAAAAGCACATCATGGTTTTGGAATTTAAGCAATGTAGACTTGAACATGACGAGGAAAATCAAGTTTAGTCAGATTTATTGAAAACACCACAGAATGATGCTAGATCTGGGAAATATTTACCTCTATAATATTAGGATTGTCCTGTAAGATTAATATTATACCTGTGCTAATTTTTGCAGAATGTAGTAAAAAGCTATCTGACATTCTTTGCAGCCAATTGTTAGACTTTTCTTGCCCTTGCTTGCTTTTTTTCTTCACTTTCAACTTTCTCTTGTTGCTATAACAGTTTATTCAGTCCCGGGTTTGCTAAATTACAATACTGAACATTTTTATTTGAACCTGATAAACTCAGCAAATCTTAAACCAGGTTTAATACTTTGCTCTCAAATTGGTTATCTTTTTCTGTTCCCTTACTTGCCATTTGTATTTAATCTCTTTGACCTTCTAGTTAATGGCTTTCATTGCCCCCAAGATGAAAGGTACACTTTTAGCCTGACCTTTGAGGCCGTTAACAGTCTCACTCCAACCTACCATTCTAGCTCTTTGGTTTCATGAACCCTCTCTTTCAGCCACATTGGTTACTACCTGGATGAACACAGCACCATCCCATGGCCTCACTCTTAGTCCCTATTCTACCTACCTAAAATTTGTTACACAATGCTTTTTCAAGGGAATATTGCCTATTTTAGGGTAAAAATGTATTTGACTACTTTGAGATTAGCTATATGCTAAATTAGCCTTTACTTTTTTGTCCAGGTAGTTTATAAACCTAGAAATATTGGTCATTTAAATTTTTTTCCTTTTTTTTTTTTGATTCCCTAATAGAACCTGAGATTGGTCATTTAGGATGTAATTTCCATTTAAATTTGCTTATTGAGAGAGCACCAGCCTAAGAGAGTAGAGAGAGGAATATGGTAGGATTTTGCAGTAGAGTTTTGTTTTTAAACTGAATGTAAACTTAAAACTATTTAGTGTCTATAGGAAGCAACCTTAAAATTAAGGTTAGATATCTTAAAATAGAACTTGTTTCTTGAAATATTTTTTAGTTCCCATATAGATCATATGACAAGATGACTGTCTATGCCCAGTAAAAATTTTTGTGGTATTTCACATCATTCGTTTTAAAATCTAGTATGTTTAAAAGTGAAGACTAAAGATTTTAAATTAGTATACTTACTGGTTCATACATATACACATATTTAAAAATGTGTAGCTCCTTTTTTAAGTTGTTGGGAAAGTACAGAATTATGTGTCCTTTTTTGTTTTTTGTTTTGAGACAGTTTTGCTCTTGTTGCCCAGGCTGGAGTGCAGTGGCACGATCTCTGCTCACTGCAGTCTCCGCCTCCTGGGTTCAAGCAATTCTCTTGCCTTAGCCTCCCCAGTAGCTGGGATTACGGGCGCGTGCTACCACGGCCAGCTAATTTTTGCATTTTTAGTAGAGATGGGGTTTCACCATGTCGGCCAGGCTGGTCTTGAACTCCTGAGCTCAGGTGATCCACCTGCCTCGACCTCCCAAAGTGCTGGGATTACAGGCGTGAGCCACCATGCCCAGCCAATTATGTGTTCTTGATATGAAGACTATAGTATCAGTTATTTACAGTGGGACTTTTATTTTAATTCAAAATAACACTTTAAAATTCTAGGAACTGAATATGTTTTTCCTGAGTGAAAACTTGCTTTTAATTCCTATATGTCCAAAGACTTGAGAGAGAGAAAGAGGATTGTTTCTTTTTCTTTCTTCCCCTTTCTTCACTGGGTCTCACTTGCTGAGGCTGTTTTCAAACTCCTGGACTCAAGCAATCCCCTCGCCTTGGCCTCTCAAAGTGCTGGGATTACAGACATAAGTCCCTGCACCCGTTTTGCTTATGTTTCACAAATACTGTGCAGTCGCAAGTTTTGGCTCACCTGTTCTTCTGTTAGGCCAACCAGAGTTACACTCTGAAAGTGCCAATTTAGGAGTTAGCCAAAAACCTGTGAGGGATTTTTACATATATTGAGGAGCCCACTTCTCATCTACAGCAGTTTTTCTCTGGTACCCTGTACCCCAAAGTCTACCTGCCTGCCGGTCTCTCGTTGTTTTCATTGAGACTCCCACTGTCTGCCTGGAAACCCGCCATTAATTTTAAGCTAGTGGGATAGGAAATGGCATTCAGTAATTATCATCTGTTTGAACACTTAAATTTACTGGTAATTAAATGTTGATAAAAGTGTTTGGTTTTAAGGCATTACTTACTGTATGTCAATTTTCAGGCCTTAATCATTCTATGTAAACATTTAAACTTATTCAATTAAGTAATCAAGTTAATAAGTTCCTATTGGGTTAAGTACTGTGATTATTGAGTAAAATCAAGACATGGTCTCTATTCTGGGTGACTTTATAGGCTAATAGAAATTCTTGTACATGTCGTATGTTGATAAGAAAAAACATATCCCTTGGGAGGCTGAGGTGAGAGGATTGCTTGAGCTCAGGAGTTTGAGACCAGCCTGGCCAACATGGTGAGACTTTGTCTCTACTAAAAATAAAAAAGAATTAGCCGGGTATCATGGTGCCTGTCTGTAGTCCCAGTTACCCTGGAGGCTGAGGCAAGAAGATTGCTTGAGCCAGGGAGATTGAGGCTGCAGTGAGCTATGAGTGAGACCCCATCTCTAAGAAAAATAAAATACAAAAAAAAAAAAAAAAACCCATATTCTTTCAAATAAATATTTACCACCTTTCTGCTCTGAGTTCTTTTAGATAATAAATATTTGACTTACATATCTTGTTATGTTAACATAGATCTCTATTTTTTGCTGCTTCAGGCTGATATCCAAACACTTGTGGCATTGTCCTTTTTTTGGTATCAGTCTTTGTCCTAGTGCCTTTCTGTGGCTCTCTTCTTTTGTTGACAACAATTTATGATAGTATGAAGAGCTACATGCAAGAATGTGGTGAACACCTATTTTAAATTACTGTCCCCAGACTCCTTTTCTTTCTGATATTTTTAGATGACAGTCTTAATTTTGTCTAGCCTAAAAGAAGATTTAAGTTCAAGCCAATGTCCATCTTGTTAGGGTCCATTGAAAATATTAAGTTGCCGAACTTTTAGGTTACCATAGGGTAAACAGTATGCCATGAAGGTAAGACCTGCGTATCATTGGCTTGATCACGTTACAAAGCTTTTTTGTCATCATAATGTTTTGTTTTGTTTTGTTTGTTTTTGAGACAGGGTCTTGCCGTGTTGCCCAGGCTGGTCTCAAACTCCTGGGCTCAAGCAATCCTCATATTAATCCTCCTGTTAATCTCCCGAGTAGGTAGGATTATAGAGACGCACCACAACCCAGTGATATAGTTGTTATACTCTTGAAACTTTAGTTTCCATCCTCTATCCTTCCTGATACCCCTTTCAGTACCATATGCAGTATCTTAATATGATGGTATGTTAAGAAAGATAGATTTTCCCAACTTTGTTGCATAGTCTGTGACAGTCTTCTTGCTATTTAAAAAAAAAAAGTGCAAGTGGAAGGATAACTATAAATACTGTTATATTTTCAAATATGAGAAACCCTTTGCTCTTTGCTCTTAATGAAGAGATAGGAGAATAGAGAATGGTTCTTTAGAGGTTGGTCTGTGGTCTGTTTTGTGAAGCAATCTGCTTTAATTCCTTCTTCTTAATATCAATGCTGGGCATGGTGGCTCACGCCTATAATCCCAGCACTTTGGGAGGCCAAGGCGGGTGGATCACGAGGTCAGGAGTTCAAGACCAGCCTGACCAATGTGATGAAACCTTGTGTCTACTAAAAATACAAAAATTAGCCAGGCATGGTGGCACACATCTGTAATCCCAGCTACTCAGGAGGCTGAGGCAGGAGAACTGCTTGAACCTGGGAGGAGGAGGTTGCAGTGAGCCAAGATCACACGACTGCACTCCAGCCTGGGCAACAGAGAGAGACTCCGTCTCAAAAAATTATCAGCTTATCAGATCAGCTTTAGTTAGAATATTGCTGTCATAGATGTGTTAAGACATTTAAAATAATGTTTTGTATTTTCCACTAGGAAACCACCCCTACTCCTAATCCCCCGACTACAGAAGAGGAGAAAACTGAATCTAATCAGGAGGTTGCTAACCCAGAACACTATATTAAACATCCCCTACAGAACAGGTAAGCTTCCTGACACCTAGGTTTTCTGAGTTAGGCCACAAGGTAAATGGTGAATGGGGCAAGTTTGAAGGGAAGTTAGATTATGAAACTAGTTTTAGATATGCTAAGGTTGAGGGTTCTGTTTTCACTTGGATGACCCATGACCAGCAGACGGTTTTATGTGTGAGTCTTGAGTTCAAAAGGAACTATGTGAGAGATTAGTTTGCAAAGTATTGGTCGTAATGGAAGCCACATTAGTAAATAAGTTCCCTTAAGGAGAAGTGAACTTGACTCAGGACAAAGACGTGGGATACTAGCATCATATAGGGGGCTTTTGTTGAAGAAGAATGCCTATGAAGGATGGACATACAAAGACAGTGGTGGTCGCCCAGTGTGGTGGCTCACACCTGTAAACCCAGCACTTTAGGAGGTGAAGGCGGGCAGATCACCTGAGGTCGGGAGTTTGAGACCAACCTGGCCAACGTGGTGAAACTCCATCTCTACTAAAAATACAAAAATTAGCTGGGCGTGGTGGCAGACGCCTGTAATCCCAGCTGCTCTGGAGGCTGAGGTGAGATAATTGCTTGAACCCAGGAGGTGCAGGTTGCAGTGAACTGAGATCGTGCCATTGCCCTCCAGCCTGGGCAACAAGAGTGAAACTCCATCTCAAAAAAAAAAAAAGAGAGACAGTGGTGGTCATGGAAACCAAGAAGGTGGTTTATTCTAAGATAGGGTGGTTTACAGCACATGTGCTAAAAAGGTCAAATGAAGCAAGATGTCAAAATATCCATTGGATTGAAAACTTTTAAAAAAGTCCCTACTGACTTAGGAAAAAGTTTTTTAGTAAGGTTCCATAGAGTAGTTGCATAAAACATGGAAAAAGAGATTAGGGCAGTTTGAAGAGTGAATAGGAGATATACAGATGTATAGAGTGAGAACAGGTGACTTGAAGTTGGACTGAGAATGAGAAACGAGAGCCAGGGAATGTGGAGTTTGAAGGTTGGTTGGTTTGTAAGTGAGAGACTGGAAAAGGGGACAGATTAAAATTAGTTAAGTTTTCATAGTTAACAGTGTAGCAGGAAATTGAGTATTAGTTCATTATATGGCTTTTCCCAACTCTTCCCACTCCTTTCCAGTAGGTTTGTTTTTATTTATTTTCTGGGGTATATGAGAATTAACTTGAGTTCACTGAATGCTGATGGTGGGAAGAAAATGGCAGTTTAGAAACATTGTAACAATCTAGAGGAAAGTAAATTGGAATTAACTTCTGAGGTTCTTGAAGTATTTCAATTCATTTCGTTGTCTTTTTTTCTATTTACTTTTTTTAGGGCAGACCATTCACTCTTTACTTAAAGGAGTCCACAAGTGTATTTATAATTTAGTTTCATTTATTAAAATTTTTTTATGATCTTAATTTTTTAAAATGTTTCCTTTATTCATCATCGAAGACCTACTGAAATAAATAGTTCAAATATGCTGTATGTAGTTTTCTCATAGGAGACCCTTTGGTTCAGTATATCCTCCAGAGAGGAACAAATCAGTTTTTTAGACAATGGAGATTGTCAGCTAGTGGGGACATCAGAGGTCAAACAGTCTATGAAGGATAAAATCCTTCCTCAGGAAAGCAATGTACCACATGTATTAGGTTGAACAATTCATTAGGGGCAGTTTTATATAGTTTAACCTAATAGTAGCACCAAAACCCACATTTTTTTTTTTCATTTTTTCAGTGATATAAAACAAACTCTGTATATCTTCTAGCTGTCTGTGAACCCAGTTCTTGGTGTCGCTTTTATTGTGGGGAGAAGTAAACAAGGCGTATATCCCTCAAGGCTTGAATGGAGTCTAAGAAGGGATTCTTAAGGTTCCTTATCAGTTTAAAAAAAAAAAAAAAAGGGTTTAAATCTTAAAATGAAGTCTCCGGGGACTTCAGTTTCTCTATAAATTCTACTTTTTGTGTAAAATAGCAAGTATCATTTGCAAAAATACTATATTTTATGGCTCCAATTTTGGCAGTTTTCTCATTATTTACTTTTTGCGGTTTACTTTCTTCACTCCCCAGAGTAGTCAGTGTTAAATTTGGTTTGTATTCCAGAAGTATTAAATGCACATATATATACTTTTTAATACATATGTCTATACAGTTGATTTTTCTGTTTGTATGTACAGATTTTACCTCATTGTTTTAAACTGCCGTCTTGTATTATATTAATATACAGCCATGTATTTTATTAGGTTTACATTAATGGCTGTATAGATTTTTCTTTTTACACACAGTGCTGTAATTTACATCCTTACATACTTGTGCACTTGTGTGAATTTTTTTTTTTTTTTTTTTGAGACGGCGTCTTGCTCTGTCACCCAGGCTGGAGTGCAGTGGCGCGATCTCGGCTCACTGCAAACTCCGCCTCCCAGGTTCACACCATTCTCCTGCCTCAGTCTCTCCAAGTAGCTGGGACTACAGGCGCCCGCCACCACGCCCGGCTAATTTTTTTGTATTTTTAGTAGAGACGGGGTTTCACAGTGGTCTCGATCTCCTGACCTCGTGATCCGCCCGCCTCGGCCTCCCAAAGTGCTGGGATTACAAGTGTGAGCCACTGCGCCCGGCCCTTGTGTGAATATATTTATAGGGTAAAATTTCAGATCTAGAACAAAGATTACCCTTCAACAACCTTTGCACAGATACTGCCACATTATTCTGTTTTATTGGCTTAGACTTAATAGTTTGAGAGTTCCTGGTTTCTATATCCTTGCCAACTCTTGTGATTAGTCTTTTAAGTTGTTGCCAATCAGATCGGTCCCAGTCTGATTTGGGAAAACAATTTCAGTATTTTCAATTTGCATTTTAAAATTGAAGTTTCAAAATATTTTCATATTGATGATTTGTGGTTTTTATCTAAGGACAGATTATTCAATTCTTCTATTTTTTTTTCTTTTGGATTATCTTTTTTTCCCCTACTTTCAAGCTAACAAGTTATGGAATATCTTTTCAAGTTTATTTCCAAGCATTTTATATTAGAGTGCTAACTCACCCAAGGCAGGGAAGTTGGAGGAGTATTAAGTCAGAAACAGGTTGTCTAAATCATTTGTCTTCTAACATTGTCTGTGGAATTCTATGTTTTGTTTTTTTTAAGAGGTCTTTAATTTTCATGTAGGCAAATACTGCTTTTCCTCAGTGGTTTCTGGGTTTCATATCAATTTTAGGAAAACTTTACCACACAATTAAGCTTTTTTTTAAAAACTTTTTAATAGTTGCATAGTAGTCACTTGCATGGATGTATAATATTATTTAAATCAGCAGTACTCAAGTATTTGGTCTCACGATTCCTTTACACTTAAAAATTATTGGCAACTGTACAGAGCTTTACGTGGATTTTTATCTATTGTTATTTACTATATTTTTACAGTAAATAATGCTAAGATGTTATTTTATTTTTCACGTTTAAAAATGAATATATAATTTCACCTGAAAAACTTGAGAAATGTAAAATTATTCGTTTAGAAAATCTATCACGTTAATATAAGTGACATTTTGTAATGAAAATAATTATTTGAAATAAAAAATATATAATGGGAAGAACAGCATTTTTGCCATCTGGTTTTTTTGTTTTGTTTTGTTTTTTGTTTTTTGGAGTCTCGGCCCTGTCGCCCAGGCTGGACCTCCACCTCCCGGGTTTAAGCGATTCTTCTGCCTCAGCCTCCCGAGTAGCCGGAACCACAGGTGTGTGCCACCACACCTGGCTAATTTTTGTAGTTTCTGGTAGAGACGGGGTTTCACCGTGTTGGCCAGGCTGATCTTGAACTCCTGACCTCATGATCCACCCACCTCGGCCTCCCAAAGTGCTGGGATTACAGGCATGAGCCACCGCGCCTGGCCACACTTTTGCCATCTTAGAAGTCAACTGGATTTTCATAGCTGTTTCTGCCTTCAGTCTGTGGAGTTAAGATGTTTCACTGGAAGTATAAGAAGACAGTACAGCCTCACACAGGTATTTGGTTGGAAAAAGGATAATAGTTTTTAAAAGCCTTTAAAAATAATTGTTGATATGCTCCTTTGACACACTACTAGGTTTCTTCCCCCCCCCCCCCCCCCCCGCCCTTTTTCCTAGGACACATGCTCAAAGAGACACTAGGTTTCTTACAGGCTAGTTGCAATGTGGAATCTGAAACCATATCCAAGAATTTTTTTCTACTTTGTTATGTTAAAATCCATTGGTCTGTTGTCTTGCATCTGGAATGGATCTCTTACATGTATAAGATTTTTAACATCATACACTGCTTATTTGGAAAATAATGGTTCAGTGAGTTATGCAGATCTTCCAAATGTTGACACATTTTCTTATATAGTATCAAACAATAATTCATTAATATTACCTCTAAACTCATTAAGCGTCTTTGATTTTTAGGAAGTTGTCAGGCTTACATTGGCAGATGAAATCTTTCTAAAATTCTGATTTTTCTACTGAAAGCTTAAATTTTAAGCAACAATCTTAAGTTCAGACAATTGCCTACATACTGTGTTTTGTTGTACAGTAGTGGAAGTGGTTTTTGTGCAGATTATGAAAAATATGGAAATAGATTGAAATTTAATGAAACTGGTAATGTTTATTGCCTCATCAGAGTCATTCCTTTTTTTTTGTTCTCAAGACGGAGTTTCGCTTTGTTGCCTAGGCTGGAGTGCAATGATGTGATCTTGGCTCACTGCAACCTCCGCCTCCTGGTTCATTCTCATGCCTCTGCCTCCCAAATAGCTGGGATTGCAGGCACCTGCCACCATGCCCATCTAATTTTTGTATTTTTAGTAGAGACAGGGTTTCACCATGATGGCCAGGCTGGTCTTGAACTCCTGACCTCAGGTGATCCGCCCACCTCAGCCTCCCAAAGTGCTAGGATTACAGGTGTGAGCCACTGTGCCCGGCCCAAAGGCATTCTTATATGAAACTCACATTATCAGTACTGTGAGAGTTGGTAGTAATAAATGGACAGTGACTACTCATATAGTTTTATGTCACTGTCTTGTTCTTGCTAAGGCACCAGCAGATTTAACTACTGTTGCTTTTGCACCATTAGTGCAAATGTGAATACTGAAAAGCAAAGCGACTTAGCATTATTATGAAAATGGATCTTAGGGCCTCCTGCCTGTCTGCAAGCCACATTTTGAGAACTGTTGATTTAAATAATTCCTTGTTGATAAGCACTTAGGATGTTTTCAAATTTTCCAAAACTAAAAACGTCATTTGTTTGTTTTTGGAGACAGGGTCTCACTCTGGCACCCAGGCTGGGGTGGTGTAATCTCGGCTCACTGCAGCCTTCACCTTCCGTGCTCAAGCCGTCTTTCCACCCCAGCTGGGGCCCCACAGGCATGCACCACCACCATTTTAGTATTTTGGGGAGTTTTGCTATTTCCCAGGCTGGCCTTGAACTCGTAGACTCATGCAATTCATCCACCTCGGCCTCGCAAAATGCTGGGATCACAGGCATGAGCCAACATGCCTGGCTTTTTTTTTTTCTGAAGAGACATGGTCCCATTCTGTCGCCCAGACTGGGGAGCAGTGGCATGATAATAGCTCATTGCAGCCTCAAATTTCTGGGCTCAAATGACCTTCCCACATCAACCTTCTAAGTAGCTAGGTCCATAGGTGTGTACCACCATGCCTAGCTAAGATTTTTTTTTTTTTTTTTGAGAAATACAGGGTCTTGCTGTGTTGCTCAGGCTGTTCTCAAACTCCTGACCTCAAGCAGTCCTTTCCCCTTCCCCTTCCATTCCCTGTCCCTGTCCCCGTCCCTGTCCCGTTCCTTGACAGGGTCTTGCTCTATCACTCTATGGCATGATCATAGCTCACTGCAACCTCGAACTCTTTGGCTCAAGTGATCCTCCTGCCTTGGCCTCCAGAGTGGCAGGGACTATAGACACATGCCATCATGCCTAGCTAATTTTTTTTTTTTTTTTTTTTTTTTTGAGATGGAGCTTCGCTCTGTACCAGGCTGGAGTGCAGTGGTGCGATCTCGGCTCACTGCAACATCCGCCTCCCAGGTTCAAGCGATTCTTCTGCCTCAGCCTCCTGAGTAGCTGGGACTACAGGCACGTGCCACCACACCCAGCCAGTTTTTGTATTTTTAGTAGAGACAGGGTTTCACCGTGTTGGCCAGGATGGTCTCGATCTCTGGATCTCATGATCCACCCACCTTGGCCTCCCAAAGTGCTGGGATTACAGGCATGAGCCACCGCGCCCAGCCCATGCCTGGCTAATTTTTTAAATATCTGATAGAGATGAGGTCTCACTATGTTGCCCAGGCTGGTCTTGAGCTCCTGGGCTCAAGTGATCCTCCTGCCTCAGCCTCCTAAAGTGCTGTTGTTACAGGTGTGATCCACCTTGCCTGGCCTCACGGATCTTTATGTGTTTAAATGGCTGGGTGCAGAGTTTTTTTGTTTTGAAAAAAGACTGAATTATTTTTAAAAATCCAGCGTGTAGTACTTGACCTTGTTGGTGGTTTTGTTGCCTTTTTCTTTTTTATTGATAATGGGGTGGCAGTTGCTGACAAATTATCAAGTACATGTTGAAATGCATCTCATTTTTCTGTCTAGGTGAAGTTACCAAGCATTAATTATAGGATTATGAAATATATATTCAATTTGGAAGGCTCTTTAGACAACATTTGTGTTGATGAGAAAATGAAATTTCCCTTTGACTTTCCTTTGGTATTGTAATTCAGAGAATATTCAGTTTAATTCTTCTAAAGGAGAATCATCTTGGGATAATAACATTTAAGTGTAACTTTAATGTTCCACGAGTTTATCTTCAAGGCATTAGAGAAAATATTATACAGGCGTACCTCATTTTACTGTGCTTCACAAATCATGCCTTTTCTATAAATTGAAGGTTTGTGGAAATCCTGTGTCAAGCAGTTCTGTTGATGCCATGTTTCCAATGGCATGTGCTCACTTGGTGTCTCTGTGTCACATTTCGGTAATTCTTACGATATTTCAAACTTTTATTGTATCTGTTATGATCTGTGATCAGTGATCTTTGATGTTGCTATTATAATTGTTTTGAGGCACCATGAACATTGGCCATATAAGACAGCAAACTTAATTGATAAATGTTGTATGTGTTCTGACTTCTCCACTGACTGGCCATTCCCATCTCCTTGTCCTTGGGTCTGCCTATTCCCTGAGACACAACAGTGTTGAAATTAAGCCAATTAATAGCCCTACAGTGGCCTCTACATGTTATAGTGAAAGGAGGAGTTACATGTCTCTCACTTTAAATCAAAAGCTTGAAATGATTACGCTTACGAGGAAGACATGTCAAAAGCCAACACAGGCCAAAAGCTAGGTCTCTTGTACCAAATAAGTTAGCCAGGTTGTGAAAGCAAAGGAAAAATTCTTGAAGGAGATCGAAAGTCCTGCTCCAGCAAACACATGAATGATAAGAAAACAAAACAGCCTTATTGCTGATATAGAGAAAGTTCAAGTGGTCTGGGTAGTAAATAAAACCAGCTACAACATTTCCTTATGACAAAGCCTAATCCATAGCAAGGCGCTAACTCTGTTTGGTGTCATGAAGGCTGAGAGAGGTGGGGATGCTGCAGAATAAAAGTTGAAAGCTGGCAGAGGTCAGTTATAAGGTATAAGGAGAGTCACCCCCCTAAAAGTACAAGGTGAAGCAGCAAGGGCTGATATAGAAATTGCAGCAAAATCTCCAGATCTAGCTAAGGTAATTGATGAAGGAAGTTTACACTAAAAACAGATTTTCAATGTAAACAAAACAGCCTTCTACTGGAAGAAGATGCCATCTTCTAGGACTTTGCTAGCTAGAGAGAAGTCAGTGCCTAGCTTCAAAGCTACAAAGGACAGGCTGACTGTTGTTAGGGGATCTTGCAGCCGATGACTTTAAGTTGAAGCCAGTGCCCATTTGCCATTCCCAAAATCTTAAGAATCCTTAAGAATGATGCTAAATCCACTCTGCCCATGCTCTAGAAATGGAGCAACAAAGCCTGGATGACAGTGCATCGATTTATAGCATGGTTTACTGAATACTTTAAGCCTACTGTTGAAGCCTACTGCCCAGAAAAAAGGTTTCCTTTCAAAATATCACTGCTCCTTGATGATGCACCTAGTCGCCCAAGAGCGCTGATGGAGATGAATTGTTTTCATGCCTCTTAACACAGTGTACTTTCCACAGCCTATGGAGCAGCAAAGAGGAATTTTGACTTTCAAGCCTTATTGTTTATTAATAAGAACTATATTTCATAAGGTTATAAATGCTGTAGATAGTGAGTCCTTTGATGGATCTGGACAAAGTAAATTGAAAACCTTCCGAAAGGATTCAGCATTCTGGATGTCATTAAGAAAATTCATGATTCATGGGAGGTCAGGATATCAACATGAAGAAGAGTTAGGAAGAATTTGATTCCAACCCGTAGTGATGACTTTGAAGGGTTCAAGACTTTAGTGGAAGGAGTAACTGCAGATGTGCAGAGAGCAAGAGACCAATAGCAAGAAACGGAGCCTGAAGATGTTACTGAATTGCTGCAGTCTCATGAGAAAACTTGAATGGATAAGGTATTGCTTCTTATGGGTGAGCAGAAAACAAGGTTTCTTGAGATGCAATCTATTCCTGGTAAAGATGCTGTGAACATTGTTGAAGTGACAACAAAGGATTTGAATATTACATAAACCAAATTGATAAAGCAACTGCAGGGTTTGGGAGGATTGACTCCAATTTTGAAAGAAATTCTACTGTGTAAAATGCTTACAAACAGCATTGCATGCTACGGAGAAATCTTTTGTGAAATGAAGAGACAATCAGTGTGACAAACTTCGTTGTTGTCTTAAGAAATTGCCACAGCCACCCCAATCTTCAGCAACCACTACTGTGATCAGTCAGCAGCAAACAAGGGAAGACCCTCCATCAGCAAGAAGATTACCACTCTTTGTAGGCTCAGATGATCGTTAGCATTTTTAGCGATAGAATTTTTAATTAAGGTATGTACATTTTTTTTTAGACATAATGCTATTTCAGACATAATGTAGACCACAGTATAGTGTAAACATAACTTTTATATGCACCGGGAAACCAAAAAATTTGTGTGACTCTCCTTAAAGATAGTTCCTTTATTGTGATGCTCACTTTATTATGATGATCTAGAACTGAACTCACAATATATCCAAGGTAGGCTGGGCGCAGTGGCTCACGCCTGTAATCCCAGCACTTTGGGAGGCCGAGGCAGGTGGATCACGAGGTCAGGAGATCGAGACCATCCTGGCTAACACGGTGAAACCCCGTCTCTACTAAAAATACAAAAAATTAGCCGGGCGAGGTGGCGGGCACCTGTAGTCCCAGCTACGCGGGAGGCTGAGGCAAGAGAATGGCGTGAACCCCAGGGGGCGGAGCCTGCAGTGAGCCGAGATCGTGCCACTGCACTCCAGCCTGGGTGAAAGAGCGAGACTCTGTCTCAAAACAAAAACAAAAACAAACAAACAAACAAAAACAATATATCCAAGGTATGCCTGTATATATAATATGTTAAGTATATATAAGCTATTATATATTATGTAGGAATAAAGCTATTTTAAGAGAAGTATATACAGATATATTAAAACTGCTATACATTATTTCAGAACATATCTATGCAGCATTACTCAATCTTTATTATTTTCCCAGTTAGGTATTTGATTAAATATAGAATCACATTTAATAGTTTCCCCACTCCTGGCACTCTCATTTCTTCTTGGCTAATTTGTTCCTCTGAGAAATATCAGCCATCCTGTTTCTTGCCTTCTTTTTTTTTTTTTTTTTTTGAGAGAGAGTTTCCCTCTGTTGCCCTGGCTGGAGTGCTGTGGCACAACTCCGGCCATGGCAACCTCTGCCACTTGGATTCAAGTGATTCTTGTGCCTCAGCTTCCTGAGTTGCTGGAATTACAGGCACATACCACCATGCCTGGCTAAATTTTTTTGTATTTTTAGTAGAAACCAGGTTTCACCATGTTGGCCAGGCTGGTCTCGAACTCCTGACCTCACATGATCTGCCCACCTCAGCCTCCCAAAGTGTTGACATTACAGGCTTGAGCCACCACGCCTGGCCCTTGTCTTCTTTTATAGTTTAAGTGTTTCTGCTGGTTTTTTTTTTTTTTTTTTGAGATGGAATTTCGCTCGTTGCCTAGGCTGGAGTGCAGTGGTGTGATCTCAGCTCACCGTAGCCTCCTGCTTCAGCCTCCCAAGTAGCTGGGAATACAGGCATGCACCACCATGCCTGGCTAGTTTTGTATTTTTCATAGAGATGGAGTTTCTCCATGTTGGTCAGGCTGGTCTGGAACTCCCAGCCTCAGGTGATCCACCCACCTCAGCCTCCCAAAGTGCTGGGATTACAGGCGTGAGCCACCACGCCCGGCTCTGCTGTGTTTTTCTTAAATAACTGTGCTTTCTTATCTCTGTCAGAGCACTTAGCACACTGTAGTTGTCCCTCTGCCTCATTTCTGTGAATTCCATTGAGTGATGAGTTTCAGTGTGTCTTGAGTCTCTAGGTATAGCAGAGAATCTGTTATGTAGTAGACATAACATACATATTTTTTAAATGAAAGAAATGGAGAACTCTCATTATTTGCCACTGTAATAACAACTAGCATTTTACTTTTTTCCCTAAATTTTTGTGGTAAACATAAAAATTTACTGTATTAACTATTTTTAAATGTACAGTTCAGTTAATGTTAAGTACTTTCTGTGACCAATTATTGTGCAGCTAATCTCCAGAACTCTTGTTCATCTTCCAAAACTGTAAACTCTGTAACCCTAAACTCTCTTCTCTTTGGCTAGTGGCAATCACCATTCTTTTTGTTTCTATGAATTTGACTTCTTATACCTCATATAAGTGGAATCATACAGTATTTGTCTTTTTTGGAGGGGGGCTGGCTTATTCACTTAATGTCCTTAGTTTCCCCTTATGTTTTATCAAGTGTTAGAATTTCCTTCATCAGGGCTTTTTAGTATTTCATTGTGTGTATATATACATTTTTCATTCATCTGTTGATGGACAGTTGGGTTGCTTCTACCTTTTGACTTTTGTGGATAATGTTGCTTTTAACATGGGTATGCAGCTACCATTTTTTGACATTGACTTTTTATTTTTAGATGGGCACTCTGGTTTTTTAAAAATGATAAAAGCAAAACTTGGCAAGCAAACCTGCGGCTGATCTCTAAGTTTGATACTGTTGAAGACTTTTGGGCGTAAGTAACCATTTGTTTTAGGATGTTTGTTGTTTTATTAGTTATGTAGTTTTTTTATTTTTAAGTCGAATTCACAAAATGAAGCGTGAGGTAAACAGTTAATGAATGTTCATCTATTTTTTATCTCCTCACAAAAGTTTGAATTGTGGATTATGCTTTATTAGTTTTACAGAGCTTCAATCTTGTCATCCCTCAGCCCTGATTATTCTGTTTCTTGTCCTGAGATATCCTTAGCTCAAGAATCCTTTATTGCCCTTAGAACTTTCGACAACTAGTTGGAACTTGTTCCACTCTTGGTTGCTGAGATACATTTGCCTCATAACTGGGTATTCCAGTGCATTGTTGGGTCCTCATTTCTGCAAACTGTTTTCAGTGCAATATCTGGAATTTCCTGTACCAGAGATTTTAAGATATCAAAGGCTGAAGTGTTCAGAATTCAGGGTTTGTCAAGGGAATGCCAGTATCTATCATGATACTTTATTCATTTCATTATACTTTGATCAACCTCAAGAAGAATAGTTGAAATATTTTTGAAATTTTGTTTCTGTATAGCAGAAAGTTAAGAATTGGGATCATCAACTTTTGCATGACCTCAAAACAAAATTTAAGGCTAGGCTCAGTGACTCATGCCTATAATACTAATACTTTGGGATGCTGAGGCAGGAAGATCACTTGCGGCCAGGAGTTCAAGACCAACCTGGTCAACATGAGTCCCTGTTTCTCTATAAAATAAATAAAATTAAAAATTGTAAAGTCTATTTCAAGAAGTTTTGATAATTGATTCTCTTAAAAACAGAGTTAATCCAGTGTGTCTAATTTACTTGGAGAATGAGTAGGGAGGTACTATTTGAGACCATGAAAGGCAAAACTCTTTAATAAGCACTTTAAATTACCTAGCAGTTATCTAAATATTCTAACTTGTACATCTTTCTTTAGGATCATATACATGCTGAATTAGTGATGCTACTCTTATGTTTTAATGTAACCCCCTCAAGATATTCTGCTCATACAATGAAATAGATTGTGGTATAAAATTTATACATATATACGTACATCTTCAACAGCAGAAACAGTATTTTTTTGTATATTTCCAGTGCTTGGCTTCTAATAGATATTTTGTATTCATTTGTGTTGTTGAAAAAAGCAAAGCATACGATTAAAAGTATAAACTTTGAGAGTATTTGAGAACATTCATTTGAGAGTAAACTTTGAGAGTATTTATTTTTTATTAAAAGCATTGACACTTAATAATAACTACATTTAAGGCCTAATAATTTATAGGTCTAGTTGTCTAGTTAAACTAGGGTTATTCTTCTTTGCCCATCACCAAAACATCAGGTAGTTTTTCTTCTCTAATTTTGTTTATTCAGGACTCTTAAATAACTCCAGTCTTCTGCACCCCCCCAAAAAAGCTTTTCATTCTCCTACAGAGAAAAAGGAAGCCTTGAGCCACCTTCCCCAATCAGATTTGCATTTATCTAGTTTGTTTGGCTTTTACCAGTTTACATAATTCTACCTTCTAATTAGAACAGTTCCTCCACACTTCAGTTACAAGTAGTCAATGTCATTGCTTAGTAGATTTTTATACCATAATTTAGAGATATGAAGGATTTTTCAGTTTTCTATAAATGTGTGGGCCACTTCCTAATTTCTGTTTTTATCTAGCAAATTTATTGCAAATAACCATTGAGTACTTTTGTATTTATCCAGACTGCATAGTCTTAGGATTCTGTTTAGATGTGCCATTATAGATTCTCATTATGGACTCACTTGAGAGACCTTTGAGCACCACGGAAGAGAAAGGGGGCAGCAAAAAGAAAAAAGTATTTTATTGAAGGTCATTCCCACAATATCCATTTATTTTATGAAATTAGTAGCGCTAATTTTATAGTCACTTAGTATCCAGGCTTTTTTTGTTGCCTAGTGGAGGCTGTCATTGATGATGTAGTTGGGAGTTACCATTAGGTAGTGACTCAGCAAACCTTATGTGGTCTTAGATTGTCTCACCTAAACTATATTTGTGTGTTAGACTATGGAATTTAATTGAAAGGATGCGAACTTCTTTCTTCAATCTTTTTTTTTTTTTTTGAGATGGAGTCTAGCTGTGTCACCAGGCTGAAGTGCAATGGGGTGATCTTGGCTCACTGCAACCTCTGCCTCCTGGGTTCAAGCGATTTTCCTGCCTCAACCTCCCTGGTAGCTGGGATTACAGGTGCATGCCACCACGCCCGGCTGATTTTGTATTTTTAGTAGAGACGGGGTTTCATCATGTTGGTCAGGCTGGTCTCGAACTCCTGACCTCGTGATCCACCTGCCTCAGCCTCCCAAAGTGCTGGGATTACAGGCGTGAGCCACCGCGCCTGGCCCTTAAATCTTTACCTGAAATATTGCTAGATGAGGTTAACATAGCACCAGGAGAACCAGACTAAGGATAATAGAATCATCCATGGTCTGTAGACACAGCTAAGATCATTATTTCTGCCATCTAATATTGGAGACAAGCAAAAGATTCTTAAGAGTTGCCAATTTTTAAATCAATTTTGCTGTAAAATACTACAGGAGATCAAATGATCTAAGCCTCCTGCCTTCAAGCAAGCAACTAAGTCATCGCAAATGTTATTCTGTTATTTTGATATTTGGGAAATAGTTTAGAAATACAGGATTTAGGAGTTTAGAAATTTAGGAGTTTAGAAATACAGACTGCAGTGTTCCATCTCATATTTAGGTGATTATAATCCCAAGAGGTAGGGCTTGGAACTATATTTATTTATTTATTTTTCTAAAATCATTTTTAAAATGATTATTATGTTGACTAACCAGTGACAATTTGTGGTGTTTGGGAACCATTGATCTGTTCTACTCTTGGATACCCTCAAGGATAATGACTGTTTCAGTCATGTAATCCTGATGGTCAGGAAGTTCATCTTTTCTGTTTTTTTTTTTTTTATGTTTGTGAAAAAACTGTGTATTAACTTCAGAAATAATTTCATCTACTTAAAGCCACCTTATACCTCTCTTCTCAGTTTCTTGTATATATACATATATATGCACTGAGTTAACTAACATAAAATATATTTTTGTCAGAGCAGTCACTAGAAATTTTTTTGAAAATTATACCTGTCATCTGAAGTTGATTATTTAACTGCTTTTAAGATCTGTTTTGTCCATTTTAGAAACTGACTCCTTAGAAACAAGTAAACATGAACTTTTATCTGTTTATTTTCATCATATGTTCTAAATGTATATATATGTAAGCACCTAAACTCTATATTACATATTCTGTGTTTTTAATTGTTACTTTCTTTTACCTAGTCTGTACAACCATATCCAGTTGTCTAGTAATTTAATGCCTGGCTGTGACTACTCACTTTTTAAGGTATGCTTAATTGGTGATTTTATATGTATATTATAGGACTGGGCCATTTGGTATTCATTAAGAAATCTTGCCATAAACTTAGGAATATTTGATAGTGTGATGAATAGGCTGATAATTTAATTGGCTGTAGTATGCTTTAGTATCAATATATCTTACTCTGTTTGTTTATAAAAATTGAGAGAGAGTTACTCTGTGGGCACATACTGAGATTGACTTTGATGAGAGCTTTGATTATCCAGTCTACTCCTTCCTTTATATATTTGAGCAGACTGAGTTTATCAAGCATTCTTAACCTTAGGAGCATGGGTCGTTGGAATACTTATTGGGCTTTGTCAGGTGGTAGGGGGACGGGACATTCATTAACTGAAATTGCATAGTTTTTGCATGTATTTTCTAGCTATAGAAATGTACAGAGCTTCTAAAATATGTTTGCTTCTCAGAAAGTTTAAGAACCTTCAAATTAAGTGAAACCCAAGATTTGATAGCTAATAAGTGACAAAGTCAGGACTCTAATTCTGCAGTCATGCCTCTGGCTTTAAGTCTTATGTGCTTTTTAAAAACTACATCAATGGCAGTTTTATGGACAATAAAGTAAGAAGTTGACAGTGTTGTTGCTTAACTGTTTCTAATGATTAGCTCTCAAAGTCAAGGTAACAATGTTGTGTAATACTGTTCTCTTCTAACCCTGTAGGATGGTATTGAGCCTATGTGGGAAGATGAGAAAAACAAACGGGGAGGACGATGGCTAATTACATTGAACAAACAGCAGAGACGAAGTGACCTCGATCGCTTTTGGCTAGAGACAGTAAGGTTTTAAAAGTATAAAGCAGTTTTAGAGGTAGTTTTGGAATACCGAAACTTAAGATATGTTACATTTTATATTTATTATTTAATTTAAGAGAAGGATGCCCAACACTAGAAAATCAGGGTCAGTAATTATTTTTGTTCTGTCATATGACTCCCGTTTATAGTACAGTGAAACATCCTATAAGTCAGATATTTTAAGTGATTGGCAGTTGACTCTCACCACAATAAGCTCACTGTGGTCATTTCATTAACCTCAAAATTATAGAACCTTACATTTTGTATGATTGAAGTTTTTGCAACCCTCTTACAGCATTGCTATATGTATACTAAACTTTTAAATATTTATATTGTTAGAGCAAGGGTCTTGCTCTGTTACCCAGGCTGGAGTGCGGATATTTATTTATATGGCTCACTTCAGCCTCACCCTCTGGGTTCAAGCGATCCTCCCACTTCAGCCTCTTAAGTAGCTGGGACTACAGGTGCATGCCACCATGCCCAGCTAATTTTCTAATTTTTTTCCTAGAGATAGGATCTTGCTATGTTGCCCAGGTTGGTCTCAAACTTCTGGCCCCAAGTGATCCTCCCACTTCAGCCTCCCAAAGTGCTGGAATTACAGGTGTGAGTCACTGTGCCTGTCCCACTAAACTTTTTAGATCAGTGAAGCAAATAATAAAATTGTTGCATACTACCATTCGACCTACATATTGTGATACTAACTGGAACTCTTGGCTTTACAAGACAAATTAAATATGAGATAATAGGCATTTTCTGTAGACAGAGGTTCCAAACCCCAAGCTTATAGGAGCGGGGTTTGTAGTCTCTTTTGTATCCCTAGCACTTGAAACTGTGCCTGGTTTATAGTTAGCACTTGTTAAGTTAATCACTTTAAATGTTTGAATAAGTGACTATTTTGTTTTTTTTTTAGAGACAGGGTCTTGTTCTGTCGCCCGGGCTAGAGTGCAGTGGGGCCATCATAGCTCACTGTAGCCTCCTGGGTTCAAGCAATCATCCTGCCTTAGCCTCTCAAGTAGCTGGGACTACAGGTGCATGCCAGCACACCCAGCTAATGAATGAATGACTTTTTAAGAAGAAAATTCTGTTTTCGAGGGGGAAGATCATGAGCAAATACCATTTTGGAATTCCACATTAAAAAGTCAGGACATTTCCATTTTGCAGTTAAAAAAAATGTTCTGGTAGGGATGGTTGTACAACAATGTTGAATGTACTTAACACCACTGAACTGTACACTTAAAAGTGGTTAAAATGGTAAATTTTATGTTATTTGTATTTTACCACAATTAAGAAACCTGTTAGGTCTGGGCTCACACCTGTGATCTCAACACTTCAGGAGGCCGAGGCAGGCATTTCACTTAAACTCAGGAGTTCAAGACCAGCTTGGGCAACATGGCAAAACCCCATCTCTACAAAAAATACAAAAATTAACTGGGTATAGTGACATGTCCCTGTATGTATGCCTACCTACTCAGGAGGCTGAGGTGGGAGGATCATTTGAGCCCAGGAGGTTGAGGCTGCAGTGAGCTGTGATGATCCCACTGCACTCCAGCCAGGGTGACAGAGCAAGACCCTGTCTCAAACAACAACAAAAAACCAGACCATTAAAAAATATTCATAAAAAGTAAGAACAAGAGGAAATTAACCATGAATAGCTATTTTTGTTATTCTATTAATATTTATTTGCTCGTAAATATAAGCAGCAGCAGAGCAAATGAATATTAATAAAATCAGCTTTTATGTTTGCCATGATATTAACTGCCAAATTTGCTGAAAAAGGCTGATTTGATAGTAAATAAATGAATGAGTATTTAAAAGTCAGGACAGATCTATATATGCAAATAAAATTTACACATTTAAAAAATTAACTCTTGATTTAAAAACTGCCTTCAGTTTTGTTATCTATGCAAATACAGAAGAGACATTTGCAGTGTAATAAGCTTGTTTATAATCTATTAAATGTAATTTGGGATTTTTTTTTAAGCTTCTGTGCCTTATTGGAGAATCTTTTGATGACTACAGTGATGATGTATGTGGCGCTGTTGTTAATGTTAGAGCTAAAGGTGATAAGATAGCAATATGGACTACTGAATGTGAAAACAGAGAAGCTGTTACACATATAGGGTAAGTTTTGCTCTTTGCCTACTTATTTTACAATATTAAGATGACTAAAACCAGAAGTTATTTTATTTGTAGCTTTAGAAATACTTCAGTTTGTAGATCCTGTTTTCCTTGTATTGTTTTTGAACACTTTTATAATTTTGAATGGCTCAATTGGTGCGCAATGTCTTGTTCATATATATACATATATATATATATATATATATATATGCATATATATATGTTTTTTGGGTTTTTTTCACAGCTATTTATTTAGAGACAGAGTCTCACTCTATTGTCCAGGCTATAGTACAGTGGCATGATGTAGGCTCACTGCAACCTCCGCCTCCTGGGTTCAAGAGATTCTTATGTCTCAGCCTCCCTAGTAGCTGGGAATACAGGTGCATGCCACCACGCTTGGGTAATTTTTTGTATTTTTAGTAGAGACCAGGTTTCGCCATGTTGGCCAGGCTGGTCTTTAACTCTTGGTCTCAAGTGATCCGTCCACCTCAGCCTCCCAAAGTGCTATCATTACAGGCATGAGCCACTGTGCCTGGCCTTGTTCATATGTGTTTTATTTCTGTAAAATTGCTTTTTCTTAGCAGTGAAGTGTATAACCACTAGAGCAGTCTCCTTTGGCATGTAGCATTTTTTATTCATTCACAAATGAGAATGTATTATTTCCTACTTTGAAAGTGCTGTTTGAAAAAAAGTACTACTTTGAAAAGAGCTAATTAATTATTATGCTCATAATAATTAATAATTCAGTGATTATTGGCAAATAGTATATGTGCATTTAAAGCATGTGCGTTTACTACATATAATTTTCATTAAAATTTGTATAACATATCTTGGTTTTTGTTCCATGTTTAAAACCCACATATGTAGGGTTTTATTAAGCCTTTTTTTGTAAATTTTATTCTTTGCAAAAGTGGCTTTTTTTTTTTTTTTTTTTTTTTTTTTTTTTTTTTTTTTTTTTTTTTTTTTTTTTTTTTTTTTTTTTTTTTTTTTTTTTTTTGAGACAGGGCCTCACTGTGTTATTCAGGCAAGAGTGCAGTGGTGCAGTCATGGCTTACTTCAGCCTCAGCCTCCTGGGCTCAGGTGATCCTCCCACCTCAGCCACCCAATTAGCTGCAACTACAGGTGTGTATGACCACACCTGGCTATTTTCTTGTATTTTTTTTTGTAGAGAAGGGGTTTTGCCATGTTGTCCAGACTGGTCATGAACTCCTGAACTTGATCAAGCCACCCCAGCCTTTCAAAGTGCTGAGATTACAGGCGTGAGCCACCACGCTAAACCAGCTGACATTTTTTTTCTAACTAGGATTTCTTTTTACCTCAATTATATTAGTAATATTTGACGCTAGGCACGGTGGCTCACACCTGTAATCCCAGCACTTTGGGAGGCCGAGGCAGGCGGATCACGAGGTCAGGAGATCGAGACCATCCTGGCCAACACGGTGAAACCCCGTCTCTACTAAAAATACAAAAAAAAAAAAATTAGCTGGGCGTGGTGGCGGGTGCCTGTAGTCCCAGCTACTTGGGAGACTGAGGCAGGAGAATGGCGTGAACCTGGGAGGCGGAGCTTGCAGGGGGCCACTGCGCTCCAGCCTGGGAGACAGAGCAAGACTCTGTCTCACCAAAAAAAAAAAAAAAAAAATTTGACTTACAATTTTATGTTAAAATTAAGTGCTGGTCAGTCAGTGGTCAAAATGTTTGGTTTGCCCCTTTGTGATTTTTCAAATATTAATTTTTCTTTTTAAAATTAATTTTTTGAGACAGAGTCACACTCTGTTGCCCAGGCCGGGTTGCAGTAGCGCGATCTCAGCTCACTGCAACCTCTACCTCTTGGGTTCAAGTGATTCTCTTGCCTCAGCCTCCTGAATAGCTGGGACCACAGGCCTGAGCCACTACAGTATTTTTTGTAGAGACAGGGTTTTGCCATGTTGGCCAGGCTGGTGTCAAACTCCTAGCCTCAAGTCATCCACCTGCCTCAGCCTCCCAAAGTGCTGGAATTTCAGGCATGATCCATTGCTCTCAGCCATGTAAATTTTTCTGTGAACATAATTTATTTCTGGATCAAAAGGTATAGGGATTTTCTACATTTCATGCTATATGGGGTTCCATTAGAGAAAGGAGTTGATTTGTCATCATATTTTAATGTTTCTTCCAGCATCAAAACCTAATTTTGGAGGATTTACTTTTTTTTTTTTTAAACGAGTTAATTAAGAATTTTTTTCCTACGGAAGTTTTGTATTTTTGTCAATATTAAATGTTTTTGAGTGTATATTAAGACTTCAGATTTTCAAACGAAGATTCTTTTTTAACCCTTCCAATTTGCATGACTCAATGGTCTTGCTTTTTGGCATTTTTAACAATTAAGTATAATTGAAAGGAATGCATTGCATTATAATGCAAATTTGATAATTAACACTTTAGTTACCATAAAATTACTTTTTAATACCTTATTTTAGGGGGAAGGTAGTAAATCTTCTGGAAGGTATAAAAAAACCTATCCTAGTATGTTGGAGGATTTAACTCCATTAATATGTTTATTCCTTTATTTTTATTTGATTTTTGCTTATTTTTGAATTTTTACTATTTTTTTCTTAAAGATTCAATTTTTTTTTTTTTTTTTTTTTTTTTTGATGGAGTCTTGCTCTGTCACCCGGGCTGAAGTGCAGTGGCACAATCTCGGCTCACTGCAAGCTCCGCCTCCCAGGTTCATGTCATTCTCCTGCCTCAGCCTCCCGAGTTGCTGGGACTACAGGCACCCGCACTACGCCCGGCTAATTTTTTGTATTTTTAGTAGAGGCGGGGTTTTGCCATGTTAGCCAGGATGGTCTCGATCTCCTGACCTCGTGATCCACCCGCCTCGACCTCCCAAAGTGCTGGGATTACAGGCGTGAGCCACCGCGCCTGGCCAAAGATTCAGATTTTTAAGGTGGCCTGTGAAGCTCTCTGTGATCTTCCTCTGAAACCTTGTCACCTTTATCTCATGTTCACTTTACTTATGAGCCATAGCCACACAGCCTAATTTTTATTTCTCAGCTTTCAGATGTGCTCATTCTCTTAACATTATCCTTTTGACCTCGTGATATTTAAAGGGGAAGACTTGTCTAATTTTGTAGATGAGATTAGAATCTTTTTGTTATACAGTATCACAGCCCTTATATTTACTCTTTGGCACTCATGACAAGTGCCATTTTATTCTTGCAATAGAGTCGTGTCTTGAAAATTAGGTCGTAAAGTTAGTATGTAAGGCAGAAATGACATTCTCCCTCAAAGTGTTTAGTTTTTATTTGTGCAATCTTATAACAGGTATGGTTAATATAATTTGTGTAGTAATATACAATACTTGCTAGGGTTCAGACGTGAAATGCAACATTTTAGATCAAAGAATGAAAATAAACATGTTTGTTTTACAGATTTCTGTTTAAGTATGCATGTGATACAAGTCTGTCATATGTATTTGTGATTGATTGTGTTTTCTCTACTAGACTATAAATGCAGTCAGCTCAGGGACTGTCCTTGCTTTGTTCACTGTTGATTTAGTAATAATTATAGTATCATAATAAATAACAGTATAATAATATAGTAATGCTCCTGTAATTTAGTAATAACATACCTGACTGGCTCTCAAATATTTTAAAAGTAATTAACCAAGAATATCGCAAAAATGAGGAGTAAATTGTGCTAAAAGGAAAAGGGTGTATATTTAATTTCCTATTTTACTCTCAAGTCTATATTTTTTAATATAAAAACTAATAACCGTAAATTTTTAAATGTATTTCTTGTGAGTAAAAGTTAATGGCTACTTTTTTCTTCTTTTTTTTTCTTCTAGGAGGGTATACAAGGAAAGGTTAGGACTTCCTCCAAAGATAGTGATTGGTTATCAGTCCCACGCAGACACAGCTACTAAGAGCGGCTCCACCACTAAAAATAGGTTTGTTGTTTAAGAAGACACCTTCTGAGTATTCTCATAGGAGACTGCGTCAAGCAATCGAGATTTGGGAGCTGAACCAAAGCCTCTTCAAAAAGCAGAGTGGACTGCATTTAAATTTGATTTCCATCTAAATGTTTCTAAGATATAAGAGAAGTCTCATTCGCCTTTGTCTTGTACTTCTGTGTTCATTTTTTTTTTTTTTCTTTTTGGCTAGAGTTTCCACTATCCCAATCAAAGAATTACAGTACACATCCCCAGAATCCATAAATGTGTTCCTGGCCCACTCTGTAATAGTTCAGTAGAATTACCATTAATTACATACAGATTTTACCTATTCACAATAGTCAGAAAACAACTTGGCATTTCTATACTTTACAGGAAAAAAAATTCTGTTGTTCCATTGTATGCAGGAGCATATTTTGCTGGTTTGAAAGATTACGATGCATACAGTTTTCTAGCAATTTTCTTTGTTTCTTTTTACAGCATTGTCTTTGCTGTACTCTTGCTGATGGCTGCTAGATTTTAATTTATTTGTTTCCCTACTTGATATTAGTGATTTCTGATTTCAGTTTTTCATTTGTTTTGCTTTTGTTTTTTTCCTCATGTAACATTGGTGAAGGATCCAGGAATATGACACAAAGGTGGAATAAACATTAATTTTGTGCATTCTTTGGTAATTTTTTTTGTTTTCTGTAACTACAAAGCTTTGCTACAAATTTATGCATTTCATTCAAATCAGTGATCTATGTTTGTGTGATTTCCTAAACATAATTGTGGATTATAAAAAATGTAACATCATAATTACATTCCTAACTAGAATTAGTATGTCTGTTTTTATATCTTTATGCTGTATTTTAACACTTTGTATTACTTAGGTTATTTTGCTTTGGTTAAAAGTGGCTCAAGTAGAAAAGCAGTCCCATTCATATTAAGACAGTGTACAAAACTGTAAATAAAATGTGTACAGTGAATTGTCTTTTAGACAACTAGATTTGTCCTTTTATTTCTCCATCTTTATAGAAGGAATTTGTACTTCTTATTGCAAGGCAGTCTCTATATTATGTCTTCTTTTGTGGTGTCTTCCATGTGAACAGCATAAGTTTGGAGCACTAGTTTGATTATTATGTTTATTACAATTTTTAATAAATTGAGTAGGTAGTATCATATATATGGAATTAAATTGATGTGGCTATCTTTGTTTTTTTATAAAGTAAGGCACAGTCCTTCAGTCTTAGGTAAATAATGTACTCTCTTAATATGTTAATACTCATGAGAATTGGGATCTGATGCATCACCATTTGATTGGTAGCAACAGTGGTTGTAAAACTTGGTTGCTGAATTGAGTTGTTTCTATGTAAGTGTCAAAAAGATAGTGTAGGGAAAGTACAGGTGGTGGGGACATATGCATTAAGAATTTTGTTAGTGTTGCAATCTAAATAGAATGGAATAAACAGGTATTAAGACATATTTATAGTGGTAAATTGTTGTAGTATGGTATTCTGTAAACTTGAAAACTTGATCTACTCTTTGTAGGTATCATTTGAAAGCAAACTTGAAAATGTTTTGTACATAGTACATACTTGTATAGTCCTGTGAAATGAAGTATGGCTATCAGACCAAAGGATAAGCCAAACTGTAGGTAGCAGAATGGAAATTATTAGTTTGAGAGGAAAATTTGTCTTTGAATGGTGATTATGACTTAATCATTTTAAAACTGATAAACTTGACAAAAACCCTGTATGAAATAAACATGAAATTAATAGCACTGATTTCATTGTAAAATTTTAAAGCAGTTTAAAGGGTACCACAGGTTATCACAGTACTCTCAGTGCCACAAACACCTCTTGTTCAGTATTCTAGAAATACTGAATCTTCTGTGTTTATTATAATCTCAGCATACCGTACGTAATGTCTGCTAGTTAAACTTGGGTAATTGGTTAAGGTGACTTACTATGTCAATATGTATAGTTTTGAGTACTTCAAGAGTTTACTTAAAAGTGATGATGTTAGTGGTATGTTGGCAATGGGTGGGACTGAAGTAGTATATCTATTATAAACTAATGATCTATTTTCTTAATTCTAAGATGAAGTCCAATTTTAAGAAGCATCAGCTTTTAGGTGCAAAGGAGGAATAACACATTAAATGTATACAGTTCTAAATTTTTGAAATAACTAATTTGTAGCATTTGATTATTGTTATTACCATTTTAGAATCATGATTTTATTTTAAACCTTTTTCCTGGGGACAAGAAAGGAGAATAAATTACTCTGAATCACTTTTGGCAGTTGCCACTTAAATAGTACAGTGACTTGCAACTTTTATAACTTTATTAGCACCTTCTCTAAATATAAAATTAGGCTATATGTTATTTTCCAACTTCTGTTTAGCAGGATATTATAAGTAGATTAAATAGATATATTTTCTTTCTCTTTTTTTTTTTTTTTGAGATGGAGTCTCCCTTTGTCACCCAGGCTGGAGTGCAGTGGCGTGATCTCCACGTAGCTGGGACTATAGGCACCCGCCACCATGCCTGGCTAATTTTTTTTGTATTTTTAGTAGAGACGGGGTTTCACTATGTTAGCCAGGGTGGTCTTGATCTCCTGACTTCGTGATCCGCCTGCTTCTGCCTCCCAAAGTGCTGGGATTACAGGCGTGAGCCGCCGCGCCGGCCCAAATGTATTTTCGTAATAGAGAATTGAAATAGGCTTTAATGGGTGAATAGCAGTTTATTGTAGACATGTGACATTTCATTGAATGAGTTTAATGTTTATTATCCCAATTCTACAGAATGATTTAATGCATACTATGCAATTAAATAATTACAACACTTACATAGTAATAATTTATGTGCCAGGCAGTAGTTTAGTCACTTTACATGCATATTAACCTGCAGAATAATCTTTTGAGATGTGGGTGCTGTTACTGAGAATTTAACTTTTGCTTGTAAATTGCAAAAGGTGGATTTGAATTCTGGAAATTTGGTTCCAGAGACAATAATTACTTAACCCTGTCTCCATAGGGTACAGCCTGTCTAATAGGCTATAGTAAATCACCTCAGCTTGTTATAGGTCGGGCATACAAACATTTCTCCATTTTACTCCCTTTGGTAATGAATCTAGTAATAGATGGAAATTTTCCCTAGATTCACTGTGTTAGTCAGTTGGGGAAGTTTGGAGGCAAAGGTACAGGGGTTTATGGGAGGTAGTGTAAGTAAATATAGTCACATGCTATATAAGGAAGTTTTGGTCAGCAGCAGACCACATATAGGATGGTGGGCCAGTAACATTATAACACTGTATTTTTACTGTATCTTTTCTATGTTTTGTTATGTTTAGATACACAAATAGCATTATGGAGTATTCAGTATGGTAACATGCTATACAGGTTTGTAGCCTAGGAGCAATAATAGACTGTTCCCTGAAGCCTGTGTTTGTGGTGGGTTATACCATTCAGGTTTGTGTAAGTACACAACGAAATCATCTAATGGCCCATTTCTCAAAACATATTCCCATCATTAATCAATGCATGGTCATGTTTTCATATACATTTTAAGCTTCTGTATTCTGATCTAATATAAATGGCAAAGTAAGGCAAAATTATTAAAACTGATAGGCACTGAGATTCTTAAATGCTAAAGTTGCATTCAAAAGGATAATTTTAGGCGTTGTGACAAAGCAGTGTTATATTTTAAAGTTAATGACAAGGCTATGCACCTTTTATCTCTAATTGTTTCTTTCAGAATGTTTTTATTGAGTAGTAAAACAATAAATGTCATCCTTTTTATACAAATTCAAGAGTTTAGGCCAGATTGACATTGATAAACAAAACTTCAGCATATCTCTCGAGGTCAGTGTAGAAATTGTGTGTCTGGAAACTTCTATAGTAATTTTATATTACTGTGACATTAGTATGTGATCACTTTTCTAGTAATGTTTTAAAAAAATATATCTTACAGGCCAGGCATAGTGCTTTATGCCTGTAATCCCAGCACTTTGGGAGGCCAAGGTGGCAGGATTGCATGAGTCCAGGAGTTCAACGCCAGTCTGAGCAATAAAGTAAGACCCCATCGCTACAAACAAATTAAAAAATATGTATGTGTGTAATATATATAATATATAACAAAACACGTATACGTATGTGTATATATAGTATGTCTGGCAGAGTACAATTTAGGGGTTAAGACTGGTCCCTCACATAATGGTGTGAGAAACACTGTTCACAGGTTGCTTTCCCCATTAGCCCAGGGCAACTCATTTGCCCATCATTCCCTAAAACAACCGGGTCTGTTACATCTACAATTTTCGTCTTCATACAGTTATGGATTTGGTGTCAAAAACTTTGGTCCTGTTCTGTACCGTCTTAAAATAAACTCTTGTGTCCTGCTTTACTGTGAATTCCAAAGTAGGCATTAGGTAGCCTTCCTACTACCATAGTTTAGAGTTAAATATTCTTATGACCATTCCACTGGTAGAAGCAAAAAATGAAATTGTAGGCATGTGATCACATGTGCCTATGGTGCTGTCTTTTCCAATACAGGGGAACTAATTTTCATATTTTAATCTTGCAGCTTTTTGTTTACTTCATGAATTGTGATTTCTCATAGTTATGCACGGAACTCACTTCCCTACCTTTTCTGGAAAAAAGTATGTATACACACATACATATGTATTGAGCACCTCTGTTTACTATGTTCCACATGCTAGGCATATAGCAAGAACAGAATGGTCTGGGGCCCTGCTCTAAAGAAGATTTGAAAGCAGACATATATTAAAAATGCGTGAGTCTGGCCAGGAGCGGTGGCTCATGCCTGCAACCCCAGCACTTTGGGAGGCTGAAGCGGGTGAATCACCTGAAGTCAGGAGTTCCAGACCAGCCTGGCCAACATGGTGAAACCCCGTCTCTACTAAAAATACAAAAATTAGCCGGGCATGGTGGCATGCGCCTGTAATCCCAGCTACTTTGGAGACTGAGGAGAATCACTTGAGCCCAGGAGGTGGAGGTTGCAGTGAGCTGAGATCGCGCCACTGCACTCCAGCCTGGGTGACAGAGCAAGACTCCATCTCAAAAAAAAGCACGTGTCTATTCATAAGGTTCTACAAATAGAGAACCTGTTGTTACTGAAAATAGGACTAGGTTTTATTACTGGGTATTATGCAGTCGAGGTAAATATAAAATGAGGTTGTTCTTTTTTTTTTGAGACGGAGTCTTATTTGCCAGGCTAGAGTGCAGTGGTGCGCTCTTAGCTCCGCCTCCCGGGTTCAAACGATTCTCTTGCCTCAGCCTCTCGAGTAGCTGGGACTACAGGTGCGTGCCACCACACCCAACTGATTTTTGTATTTTTAGTAGAGATGATGGGGTTTCACCATGATGGCCAGGATGGTCTCGATCTTTTGACCTTGTGATCCGCTCACCTCGGCCTCCCAAAGTGCTGGGATTACAGGCGTGAGCCACTGCACCCGGCCCTGGTTGGTCTAAATACTCTTCCAGCTCTAAAACATTGATTCTAAACAGATCACATTCCAGGAGGACTCTAGCAAACCAGCGTATGCAAATTATAGCTTTTGCAAGACCGTTTCTACTTTTATATTACTGAACTCTACATGATTGTCCAAGTAAAGTTTTGTGTCTCTTTGAGTATGTGATTGTACTTTAAAATTTTTTCACCATTCATGTAACATTTTTTAGCATACTGTAGTATTTTTAATGCAATTGTGTTTGCATTGGTGTGGCTTTAGAGGCTTCTCCAGCCACCTTCCCAAAATATTGATCTGTGATTTTTTTCTTTAATGTTTGGCCAAACGTAATACATGCTTATTTTATTTTTCATCCCTACGGAAAGGTAGAAGATGAGAATTCTGTCTCCTATCC
The DNA here is from genome assembly GCF_009828535.3 of Hylobates moloch. Classification (NCBI taxonomy): domain Eukaryota; kingdom Metazoa; phylum Chordata; class Mammalia; order Primates; family Hylobatidae; genus Hylobates; species Hylobates moloch. Next base: position 33,841,348 of record NW_026652277.1, read on the forward strand.
TACTGTTGTTTTTCAAGGTGCCACTCAAATTTCTTGTACGTGTCTAGAAACTTGTGCATACAACAGAAGTACAGTGTGGCTGGGCATGGTGGCTCATGCCTGTAATCCCAGCACTTTGTGAAGCCAAGGTGGGTGGATCACCTGAGGTCAGGAGTTTGAGACCAGCCTGGCCAACATGATGAAACCCCATCTTTACTAAAATTAGAAAAAATTAGCCAGGCATGGTAGTGCACACCTGTAATCCCAGCTACTCGGGAGGCTGAGGCACGAGAATCGCTTGAACTCGGGTGGCAGAGGCTGCAGTGAGCCAAGATCACGCCACTGCATTCCAGTCTGGGCAACAGAGCCAGACTCCATCTTCAAAAAAAAAAAAAAGATGGACACTATATGTAACTTTTTTCGTTGGACACAAAAATTCCATTAGCTTTGTTTTCTCATTTTTACTTGTCATGATGTATGTAGAACACATTATTTTTAGTGTCTGGTGTTCCATTATACAGATGTCTCTCTTGTTGGTTGAAGTTTTGCCTTCACAGACCCTCAAGTTGTATTTGTATCTTTTTACACTAAGCATAAAGGAGACGGATTGGGGCCGGGCATGGTGGCTCACGCCTGTAATCCCGGCACTTTGGGAGGCTGAGGTGGGTGGATCACGAGGTCAGGAGTTCGAGACCAGCCTGGCCAACATACTGAAACCCTGTCTCTAAAAATATGGGAAAAAAAATTAGCCAGGCGTGGTGGTGCACACCTGTAGCTACTTGGGAGGCTGAGGCAGGAGAATCACTTGAACCCAGGAGGCGGAGGTTGCAGTGAGCATATTGCACCATTGCATTCCAGCCTGCGCAACAGAGGAAGACTCTTTCAAAAAAAAAAAAAAAAAAGGTGGATTGATTTTCTTCAGCAGTATCAAGTTGCACTTACCATCCACACCTTCAACACCCAAACCATTCTAATCCGTGTATACAGACTATCATCTGTTTTGTTATTGTGTTCCATAATGCAGCTTTTCGAGTTACGCAGTTTTGGTCCTCATGATATTTTTCTGATTGGTTTTTAGTGTATTTTCTTCTAACGAGCCAACGTTGTTATACATGTAATTTGTTTATTTGCTAGATTGTACTCTTTCCCAAAGATGGGCTATGAACTAGCATCTACTTTCATTTTACCTGTTTACCTGTAAACATTGAAAAAACTGAATCAAATGCAGTGATATTGGACCTAGTTTTATTGTTATGCCTTATAATGAATTTAACTTCACAGTTTTCTAAATGAGAGCATTTCCCAAACACATCTTTATGATCATAACCAGTTTCCCTTGGCATTTGATTTATTTTTATTTATTTATCTTTTTGAGACGGAGTTTTGCTCTTGTTGCCCAGGCTGGAGTGCAATGGCGTGATCTCGGATCACTGCAACCTCTGCCTCCCGGGTTCAAGCGATTCTTCTGCCTCAGCCTCCAAGTAGCTGGGATTACAGGCATGCACCACCACGCCTGACTAATTTTGTATTTTTAGAGACGGGGTTTCTCCGTGTTGGTCAGGCTGATCTCAAACTTCCAACCTCAGGTGATCCGCCTACCTTGGCCTCCCAAAGTGTTGGGATTACAGGCGTGAGCCACAGTGTCTGGCCTGATTTGTTTTTAAGAGCATTATTTTTCTGCTTTATTTTGTGACTTCAACATTTGACTCAATTTTGGGTGAATGGTTTGTGCATGATACCTGATGTGTTTTGATGTGTAGTATATGCCATAGGACATGTGAGACAAGATGTGTCCCAACTTGATCTTGTTTTGTATTGTTTATGTCAAGGTGTTGAGTATATTAGATATACTGTTGGGGCTCTGTGTTCTAGCTCTGCTTTTTAGATAATAACCATGGTTAAATATTGCAATGTCCTGCATGTCTCCACACACGGGTTTTGTAACTGAGTCAGAATGATAAGTGATTAGTAGGCACATTTTTTCTCCTTTCAGGAAACCACTATTTTCCTTTTCTACATGCTGTTTTGTAAGTAGTACTTTTATGAAGATTGTCTTCAAATGTTCGCATCTTCCATTTCTACTGCCCTTGGGTTATCCATCCTGTCATTTTGTGCCAATCACTTGTTTTTTTTACCTTTAAGTTCAGGGGTGCAAGTGTAGATTTGTTACATAGGTAAACTTGTGTCATGGGGTTTGTTGTACAGATTATTTCATCACCCAGGTGTTAAGCCTAGTGTGCACTAGTTGTTTTTCCTGATCTCCCTGCTCCCACCCTCCACCCTCTGATAGGCCCCAGTGTGTGTTGTTCCCCTCTATGTGTCCATGTGTTCTCATCATTTAGCTCCCACTTATAAGTGAGAATGTGGTGTTTGGTTTTCTGTTCCTGCATTAGTTTGCTAAGGATGATGGCCTCGAGCTCCATCCGTGTCCCTGTAAAGGACCTGATCTTGTACTTTTTTATGGCTGCATAATATTCTGTGGTGTATGTGTACCACATTTTCTTTATCCAGTCTATCATTAGGCAGTTAGGTTGATTCCATGTTTTTGCTATTGTGAATAGTGCTGCAGTGAACATACATGTGCATGTCTTTTTATAATAGAATGATTTATATTCTGTTGTGTATATACCCAGTAATGGGATTGCTGAGTTGAATGCTGTTTCTGCCTTTAGGTCTTTGATGAATTGCCACACTGTCTTCCACAATGGTTGAACTAATTTACACTCCCACCAACGGTGAATAAGTGTTCAGTTTTCTCCACAACCTTGTCAGCATCTGTTATTTTTTGACTTTTTAATAATAGCCATTCTGACTGCTCACATCTATTTTGTAAATAAAGTTTTATTGAAACATGGCCTTACCCATTTGTTTACATATATCTGTGGCTGTTTTTGTGCCACAGTGTCAGAGTTGTCTTAAAGTAGACAGAGACTATCTGGCTGTAAAGCGTGACATATTTACTAACTGGTTCTTTATGGAAAAAGTTTGCTGACCACCTACTCTAAACGTTTTGTAGTGATGGTACTGTTGGCAAAAAACCAAATAGCTTACTCTCTTTAAATTTCTCTTTTACTTCCTACAAACTCCTAACACCATTTACGACTTGGTCATCAATATGGTCAACTAACCTTGGTTTGCATGGCTCTACTTCCTTTCACCTTCCACTTAGGCAGTGTCTCCCAGTCCACTGCAGTTTCTATTTGTCTCCTGACTGTTCCTGTATCAGTTCTTACCTAAATGACATAACACCTGATCTCCCTACTTTTTGCCTCTGCCCTCAAATGTGCTCATTGTTGATCTATCTCCCTGTTAGGTGTTCTTTTTCTACTCTTTAGAAGGCAGCCAAGGAAACCAGGGTTCTCTCAAAGTGGAAAATACTGGAACTTATATACTGTTATCATAATGATAGTTGGTGTTTTGAATTATAAGAATGATTCCAGGTGGTTTCTGAATCATCCAGTAAAGCTGTATTCACTCTGTAGGGCTGTCTTAGTATTTCCTGCATTACCTAAAGCAGCATGTAGTGTGGATTTATTTGTTCATTGCCTTATTGCAGGAAGTAAATTTAAAAATGAAGAAAAGGGAGAATGTGAAAAAATATTAAACCAAAAGTAAGGTTAGCATGCCAAATGCATTCCATAAAGCCCATTCTAAGTGACCACTGTGAGTGATGCAATTTACTCAAAGATGCTGATGTCATGCTTGGGCAACTTTCATTTGTGGGATACAATTTTTGCCATAAGAAATCTAGCAGGCTATGCCAATGGAAGACAAGATCCAATAGATGTATACTTTACGATAACATTAAAGAAAAAGTAGCCACCCTCTCCAGATAAGTGCATGCATGTTTGGGAGGCAGACAACCTGAGTTCACATTCTAGTTCTGCTTTTAGCTGTATAAACTTAGTCAAAGTTAATTGAGCTTTCTAAGCTAGTTTCCTCTTTGTGAAACAAGGAGTATCAGAGGGTGGTTGTGAGACTTTATAAATGAATTCCTGGGTGTACAGAATGTAACGTATGGCTTGGTGTGTAGCAAATGTTTAATGGATGTTAGCCTTCCCTATGTCTCGGTGAAGGAACACCTATAGTGTGAGTAATGCAGTGACTCTGTAACTCTTTTATGTTTTTTTTCTTTTTGTAGAGTTCATCAATGTAGGTTGACGAAATGATACAAATTGCAATTCTGTAAATGTAACTGGGTGGTGATCCACATTTTGAGGCCCAAGTTTATAGTCCAGCCTAATTTATACAGTCTCAGGGTGTAATGTGTGTTTCTTAATCTAATACTTCCTGATAAAGTTATGTGTTCTTCACCCCATGGTGGCAACACCTTGATGATTGATTATCATTTAATACATATACATCAAATTGTGTACTACTGAGGACTTTATAGATCTCCTGAAGCTGCACTCAATAGAATTCTTGGCTGAGGATCCTTGTACAGTATTCACAGATTAAGGCCCCCTGATCTAGAGGGATGGTAATAGGTGCATAAATCTTTAAATCAGTGGTTAAGTCTGTTAGACCCAGCACCTCATATGTAAAATCAGTGCACACTATTATCCTGAAGTGAAATCCATGTGTATATAACTTGCTTACCTACTTTTTTTTAAAGAAAAAAAGTCTTAACTGGAGAATAATAGAGATAATATAATAGGAGAAATAAGAGGGAAGTCGTTTTAAATAAAATATTTTAGTTCCAACATAACTACATAATGAAGTAGTCTGATAACTGAACCTCTACCTAGAAGTACACATGATAACTTTTAAATGTAGGCTATTAAATAAGTTTTTCTGAAATGGGGCACAACACTTAGTAAAAGTTCTGGACAAAAATGTATCTTTTCCTCAATTTACATATGGTATTCCTGGAAAATTCAGAATACATTAAAGTTGCACAAAAAATACTTGGTGCTAGATAATGTTAGAAAATTGAGTTCAATTCAAATATTCACTATTATGATGAGATTATTTTAAAATTACATAAATATCTGGCAAGATATTTGAATGCCATTTGAGATGCCAGCTCTTAGATGTGTGGTAGTGCCAGAAGCACTTCACCAGTAATTGTTCCAACCAAAGTCCCATTAATTTTTACTGGTACAGCACTGCTCACTGGTTCCGTGCCCATTGAAAACCAGTCCTATAGATCAGTGCTTTTCAAATTCATTGTGCTCATGAACCAGCTAGTCACTCTAATTATGCTTGCAGTCAGGTCTGTGATTCAGCATTTCTAAGAAGCTCCCAAGTGATTCAGATGATCCTTATAGTCCAGGTACCACATTTTAAAAATCTATTTTTTGTTGATAATTGTACATATTTATGGGGTGTGTGTGATATTTTGATACATGCATACAATGTGTAATGATCAAATCAGGGTATTTAGGATATTCATCATCTCAAACATGTAACATTTATTTCTTTGTTCATGTACCTCCATTTTGAAAGTATTAAGGCATAATGCCCTGTATCTGTGCTATCCAAAACAGTAGCCACTATCCACATGTGGCTACTTAATGTTAATTAAATAAAATTCACCAGCTCCTCATACTAGCTACATTTCAGGTACTCAATACATGTGGCTAGTGGTTATTATGTTGGACAGTGCAGGTATTTCTATCTCCAAAAGTTCTATTGGACAGCTGTGCTGTATGCATTTCTTTCTCAGGTGAGCTTTTAATGTTTCAAATGGCAGTGCATTTTACTTTTGGACAAGTATCTGAAGAGCAATCATATGCTTTGAGAGCTAAGCTTAAATAAGATTGTCATTCTTTTTGTTGAGTCTGATAATGAAATGTACCTGATTGGAATGCCACCAAATCATCTTAGCAGTGGGTCGAAGTTCTGCTGCAAAGAGCTCTAAAGCATAAAGTGTTTTTCAAAAAAGTTCCTTACTGCAACCTACAGTAAGAAATACATTCTGTATTGTGGCTCAGTTTATGTAGATATATGTATACACCAAAACAAAAGTTTCATTAAGTGGTTCTCAGTGTTACCATATGGAATGCGGTTTGAGATTTTCTATGCTAGTCTATTTCATTTAAAAATTTAAAAAAATTTAAGAGACAGAATCTCACTGTGTTTCCTAGGCTAGAGTGCAGTGACTATTTACAGGTGCCATCATGGTGCGCTACAGCCTCAAATTCTGGGCTCAAGCCATCTTCCCACCTCAGCCTCTCTAGTAGCTAGGATTATAGGTGTGCACCACCCAACTTCTTCTTCTTCTTTTTTTTTTCTTTTAATGCTGGTCTCAATCCTCTTTATCAATCTGTAGTTTGAAAAAGTGCCACAAAAAGTATTTGTGGTAATGTGGGCCTGTGAAAATTACAAAGCAATTTATAACAGTTGGCCACCTTGGTCATAAAAAATTCTCTCTGAAGCCTTCATTGTTTGTTTACAATTGGTTAATTTAACTTCAAGTTATACTCTTAACATAAATACAAAATATATCCCTAAATAACTGAGTGAATCATTTTGCTACATGGTACTGTTAACTATTAATCAGCTAAATAATCTGTTAAAAGTGTAATGCTGGTTTTAGATAGGTTCTCTGTAGAGTATGTTTTGCAGGGGGTAGGCAGGTCAACGATGGAACATTTAATTACATTGCCTATTTAAAGCCTCACAATTCATGACCGTAAGCCTATGTCATCATCTGCAATAACATGAATACTTCTCTTTGTTGTGTATAGCAGAAGAGCCTATATTCACCTTATCCAAGTGTGGTGTCACGTTGTTACAAATTAAAAAGAAGGTGGAGGGAATATGCATATTCCTTTTTTATACCACTAGAATTCTGACCCATTAAAAGATGTTTTTATTACTCAATCTCCCACAAGCATCAAAAAGCAGACTCAGCCAATCAACAAATATTTATTGAGCATCTATTATGTGTTGAATAGACAGTGGAGAACAAAATAGGACATGGTTTCACCCTCATGATGATTATCTGTAAATCTATGAAATGTGTCCCAATCTCTATTACATTTTGTTAAGTGATTATTATATGCCAGGTACCTCTTAAGTGCTGGTTTACACTAGTAAAAGATCAGGACAAAAACATCTCCCCAAATGAAGCTTTTGTTTTTTGGGGGGTTTTTTGGTTTGCTTGTTTTTTTAAAAAATGCAATCTTTCTATGTTGCCCAGCCTGGCTCAGTGGTCCCAAGTAGCTGGGAATACAAACATGCAACATAACACCCAGCTAATTTTTAAATTTGTTTGTAGAAATGGGGTCTCACTGTGTTGCCCAGTCAGGTCTCGAACTCCTGGGCTCCAGTGATCCTCCTGCCTCAGCCTCCCAAGTAGCTAGGAATACAAGCATGAGCCACCATGCCTGATTTAAAGCTTTTGTCCTAATGGATTTGTAGATATGCTCATTTCCCCCTTGTATTTCTCAGAGTTTTTGCCTTATACAATTCATGTAAAGTTATCTGATGCTAAAAGATGGCAATTTTCATTGCTAACTAGGCTTTGTTACACACAGAAATGTCTAATATTTCTCCAATGCAATATATATCCCTGGTATTATCTGTGTGAACTCCTCTCCTCTAGGAACTATTGCTTCTCTCTAACCCCTGAAGTCTAACCTTTAATGTAGGTTAGAATTGTAAATGGACAGTTTTCACTTTAGACCAATCATTAGAATTATCTATGTGTAAATTCCAGGTTATTATTATTATTATTATTGTGTGTTTTTTTTTGAGACGGAGTCTCGCTCTGTCGCCCAGGCTGGAGTGCAGTGGCGCAATCTCGGCTTACTGCAAGCTCCACCTCCCAGGTTCCTGCCATTCTCCTGCCTCAGTCTCCCGAGTAGCTGGGACTACAGGCGCCCACCACCACGCCTGGCTAATTTTGTATTTTTAGTAGAGACAGGGTTTCACCTTGTTAGCCAAGATAGTCTCAATCGCCTGTCCTCGTGATTCGCCCACCTCGGCCTTCCAAAGTGCTGGAATTACAGGCGTGAGCAACTGCACCTGGCCTGAGCCACCGCACCGGGCCAATTCCAGGTAAATATTTTTTTTTTAACTTTACATCTTGACATAATTTCAAAGTTACATAAAAATTATAACAATAATACAAGAATACATTTTTTTTTGAGACAGAATTTCGCTCTTGTCACCCAGGCTAGAGTGCAATGGCGCCATCTTGGCTCACTGCAACCTACACCTCCTGGGTTCAAGTGATTCTCCTGCCTCAGCCTCTGGAGTAGCTGGGATTATAGGTGCCCACCACCACGCGGCTAATTTTTGTATTTTTAGTAAAGATGGGGTTTCTCCATTTTGGTCAGGCTGGTCTCGAACTCCTGACCTCAGGTGTTCCACCTCCCTCAGCCTCCCGAAGTGCTGGGAGTACAGGCGTGAGCCACCGTGCCTGGCAAGAATACAATTATTTCCAAGACTACCCTTCACCCAGATTCATTAAATGTTAGCATTTTACTACATTTACTTTATTCTTTTTTGAAACTTTTTATAGAGATGGGATCTCATTATGTTGCTCAGGCTGTTCTCAAACTTCGGTCCTCAAGCAACTCCAACCTTGGTCTCCCAACGTGCTGAGATTACAGGCATAAGCCACCACGTTCAACCTATTCTTCCTACCTAAATTTTTTCCGGAACCATTTGAGAATAAGCTGACATGATACTCCTTTAGCCCCAAATATTTCAATGTGTATTTCCTAAAATCTTTGTTTCCTAAAACCAAGAACATTTTTTATTTTTTAATCTTGAGATGGAGTCTCTCTCTGTCGCCAGGCTGGAGTGCGGTGGCACGATCTCGGTTCACTGCAATCTCTGCCTCTTGGGTTCAAGCGATTCTCCTGCCTTGGCCTCCCGAGAAGCTGGGACTACAGGCGTGTGCCATCACAACCAGCTAATTTTTGTATTTTTAGTAGAGACGGGGTTTCACCATGTTGGCCAGGATGGTCTTGATCGCCTGACCTCGTGATCCACCCCCCTCGGCCTCCCAAAGTGCTGGGATTACAGGCGTGAGCCACTGCACCCAGCTTTCAAGAACATTTTTTTGCATTACCATAGTATAATGATCAAAATCAGGAAATTAGCATTAATACACTCAAGCATTTTATAGGCCTTATTCAGATTTTACCGTCTGTCCAATACACCTCCTACTCTTTCTTGTTTTGTTTTGTTTTTTGCTTGTCAGTTGGATTTCAGTTGCATAGCCTGATGAAAATAACCATTTTATTCTTTTTAACTATAAATTTTTCATATTCTCTGGGGGAATATTTTCTATCTGCTGATCAGTTTTGCTGCTTTTTCATTTTATTTCTATTATTATTTTTCATAGAGACAAGGTCTTGTTGCCCAAGCTGGTCTTGAACTCTTGAACTCAAGTGACCTTTCTGCCTCAGCCTCCTGAAGTGCCGGGATTACAAGTGTGAGCCACTGTATGTAGCTTATTTTATTTCTGATATTATCTTTGATGTGCCATTTTAAAAAAGTTATTTAGTGAGGCCGGGCGTGGTGGCTCATACCTGTAATCCCAGCACTTTGGGTGGCCGAAGCAGGCAAATCACCTGAGGTCGGGAGTTCAAGACCAGGCTGACCAACACGGAGAAACCCTGTCTCTACTAAAAATACAAAATTAGCCAGGCATGGTGGCACATACCTGTAATCCCAGCTACTTGGGAGGCTGAGGCAGGAGAATCACTTGAACCCGGGAGGTGGAGGTTTGCGGTGAGCCATTGCACTCCAGCCTGGGGAACAAGAGTGAAACTGTCTCAAAAAAAAAAAAAAAAAAAATTAGTGAATTGCAGTTTGAGTGTACTTTTCCGGTATTTCTCACATTTTCTGTTGCCAGGCCTCCTTGGTACCATCTAAGTTTTGTATGCCCTGCTGCCTGTATCAGTCCTGCTCACTTCCATTTTTGCACTGCTTATAGCAAAGAAGGATATACATTTTAGGGTGCACGTGTATTTTGCTGGTGCTTTCTGAGATTTGCCACCAGTGGGCTGTCTCTATTCTGTCTGTACAATCTCAGGTGCTTTCGCACTACTTACCTATGTTTTGGCGTCCATATTATACTTTTTCTGTGTTTCATTGAGAAAGGTCATAGGGTCTCCCCTACCCCATATTCTTATTGTTTTCATCCAGGTGCTGTTATATATAAAGTTTTGGTGCCACAAAATAAATAGCACTCGAATATAAAATTTTCTTTTTAATTCTCAGCAAGGCAAGGCACTTCTATAGAAGGGTGCGCCCTTACAGATGGAGCAATGGTGAGTGCACACTTGGACAAGGGAGGGGAAGGGGTTCTTATCCCTGACGCACGTGGTGCCTTCTGCTGTGTCTTTTCCCTATTGGCTAGGCTTAGGCCGCACAGGATAAACTAATTCCGATTGGCTAATTTAAAGAGAGTGAGGGGGTGAGTGGTTGGCGGGGAAAAAAGATTATGACAGAGCAGGTAATTGGAATGAGTCAGGGTGGAGCAGGTAATCAGAATGAGTCAGGGTGGAACAGGTAATGGAAAAAGGTTGCTTTAGGAGGAAGTCAAGTTTAAAAGTAGAAGGTAAAGAATTGAACATACTGACATATTGATTCTTTGATAAGAAATTTAGAACTCATATCTAACAGTTCTAAAAGGAGAAAGTAAAAGATGCTGATTTGCACAGCTATTTCACATCAGAAGTCCTTATTCCTCTTCACTGTTACTTCCTTATGATTTTGGGAAGGAAGGGAGACAAATTTATCCTCTGTCTATTATTTTCAATTGGAGGCCAGAGTTTGGTCATTTTTAACTTTTCAGATTATCCTTATTTACTGTACAAGATTAATTTATCTTTATTGTTATAACATATATCTTTGATTATAGTCATCTTTTTGGTTTTTATTTTTTATTTTTAATTTTTTCACTTTTAATTTTTTAAAAAATAAAATAGACATGGTTTCGTTATGTTGCCCAGGGCTGGTCTTGACCTCAGGTGATCCTCTCTCCTCAGCCTCCCAAAGTGATGGGATTACAGGTATGAGCAACCCCACCCTGCATTTTTAGTCTTTTAAATGCTTGATTGCTACTTCTTTTTCAGTGTTTTGCTTTAAACTACTTTCTTTGCTTTTGTATTTCTAAAATATGCAAATTTTGTATTTGATTTGTATAGTGGATATTTTAAGTCTCCAAAATCATTCTTTAATCTGTGTTCTTTAAGTGCCAGTGTCAACCGTGACATGACATGTAATATTTTTATTTAGCTCCTCTTATTTAAAAAAACTCAACTTTTATACTTCTCAGTCTTTTTTAAATGCCCGATTATTTTAAATACTTTTAAAAACATCATCTCTTTTCTCACTGAATAGTAACTTTTGACAATTTGTACCATGGTTTTTTTTTTAAATTTTTTTTTTTTTACTTTTGAGGCAGAGTTTCACTCTTGTTGCCCAGTCTGGAGTGCAATGGTGCAATCTTGGCTCGCTGCAACCTCCACCTCCTGGGTTCAAGCAATTCTCCTGCCTCAGCCTCCCAAGTAGCTGGGATTACTGGCATGTGCCACCACGCCTGGCTAACTTTTATATATTTTTTAGTAGAGACGGGGTTTCTCCATGTTGGTCAGGCTAGTCTCGAACTCCTGACCTCAGGTGATCTACTCACCTTCGCCTCCCAAAGTGCTGGGATTACAGGCATGAGCCACCACACCCGGCCTTGTACCATGTTTTATAATCACGTTTACAGCATTTAAGTTTATCTCAAAAGTTTATCTCTAATTTATCTTATTTATTGCCTGACTCTAATGTCATTTTTTAAAATAATGAAATCAGCTGTATTATTTTGATTTCATTATTTTAAAATAATGAAACTATGTGTAATAATAAAATAAAATTATTGTTTTGAGCTGACTCTATAAAGGATATTTGCTCACTAAAGATCCAAACAATTTATAAAAGTATAGGATTAAATGAAACTTACCTGCAATTTCCTTCCATTTCCCTGATCCAAGATAAGTACTGTTAATATTTTGGTGGTAATTTTTTTTTTAATGTTTTTATTGAGAAAGGATCTAGCTCTGTCAGTCACCCAAGCTGGAGTGCAGTGGTGCAATCTTGGCTCACTGCAGCCTCAACCTCCAGGGCTCAAGTGATCCTCCCACTTCAGCCTCCCAGGTAGCTGGGGCTACAGGCCTGCATCACCAGTCTCAGCTAATTTTTGTATGTATATATATTTTTCTACAGATAGGGTTTTACCATGTTGCCCAGGCTGGTCTTGAACTCATAGGCTCAAGTTATCCACTGGTCTTGGCCTTCTAAAGTGCTGGGATTATAGGCCTGAACCACTGCACCTGGCCTGGTGGTCAAATTTTTAGGGATTCATAAAATTTACATAGATACAGGGTTAGTTAAGATGTTGGGCTGCAATTGACCCAAATACTTGACTGAAAGTAATGTCAACAAAAGAAATTTATTCATTAAATATATAACTTGTAATAAGAAGGCTGGAGATGACAGTTGTAGGATTGATAGCAATTTAGCAGAGTCAGGGCTTTGGATTGACTTCTCTTGATCTTGCCTTCCTGGCATAGTCGCAGGATGGCTCTACCAGCTCCAGTCATAACTTCCTCAGATAACTATGTTCAAAAGCTAGAAGCAAGGAAATGAGCTGCTTCTCTTCATGTCTCTCTTTTCAAGGGGAAACAATATGCTTCCTAGGAGACTCTGGCAGATTTTTAGTTCCCATTGGTCAGATTACATGGTCATCCTTCAACTACAAGGGAGACCCGGAACAAGTGTTTCTGGCATTGTCTGCTACTATATTGAGAGGTAAGCTTTGATAGCAAGGAAGAATGATCAGGAGCGGCTGTTGGATAGACAACCTATGGTATCTGCCACACATGTATAATTGTACATAATGGGGACTGTATCATTTGTGTTGATTTTGGGGTGGACATTTTTCAAAAGAGCGTTATTTTTTTCCTTACCTTGCCCAAGCTCCACATGACCATTATCAACACTGGTACCTCCCTTTCACTAGGCTAATATATGTATATCTATAGAGTGGAGGTTTAGTTATTGTTTCATAAAGTAGGCTCACAGTATAAACACCTGAATCTTGCTTTTCTTGCTTAATACGTAGTACAGATCCTTCTCAGAAAACAGGCATAGATCTAATTTCAGTTCTTTTAAAGCCTGCATAAACTAGGCTGTGTATCTATCACATTTTACTTAATTATATCTTTATTGCTGAGGATTCACTCTTGTTTCTAGTTTTTTCCACTATAAGTAGTGTCATTGTAGATATTCTTCTTTTACATTTGTCCTTACATTTGGAAGTTTATTTAGATTATGCAGATGGTGACCTACTGCTCAGTTAAGGGGAATATTATCATACATATGTATCATTTTACAGAAACTCAGAAATGCTGTTATAAATCTGCATATTCTCCATGAGTATAGAAGAGTTCCATTTTATTGGTATCTGTTCCAGTGGTCAGTGTTTGTTCATTGCATGTTTGTTCATTCTGTCAGTGTCTACTGAGTGTCTGCCATGTTCCTGGCACTGTTCTAGGTGCTAGAGTGAAAAAGTTCCTGTCTCCTACTAAGGGAGACAGGCAATAAACAAATGAATACAATAAAATAAGTATTGTACAAATGCAATAAGCAAGTCAGTTATGCTAGGTAACTGATAAGTGCTGTGAGGCAAATAAAGTAGGGTCAGCACAGGGAGCAGTATGGAAGGAGCATTATATATAAGATTGTTGAGTGATCAGGGCAAATTTCTGAGCAGCTGACTTTTGGCCAAAGACCTGAATTAAGGAGCAAGCCAGAGTTGTATCTAAGGAATGAGTGTTTCAGGAAAAGGGAGCCGTGCTTTGTGTGAAGGTCACAAGCTGGATGGTGTGGCTGGGGTGGAGTGATAAGGGAGAAGTAGAAAGAAATGAGGTCAGAAAGGATGGTCTGGGTTTGGATTACATTAGGCTCTATAAGCTATAGTAACAACTTTGGTAATGTGTTAACTAAAGCTCTTTGTTCTTGATAATCTAATGGATGTAAAGTAATTTGTCATTGTTACTTTATATTTCTCTGCATAGTAGTATTTTGAACATCTTTTCATGTATGTATTTGTATTTACTTTTCTGCATATTTACTTTCTTAGGACATTTTTCTGTCAGGTTGCTTTTTTACTACTGTTTTCTAAGAGCTATTTAACTATTTGTTTTGCATTGTAAATACTTTTGCAAGAATATTGTTTTTTGACTCTAGTTATGGTACTTTTTCTCATCCAAAAACTGTGATACAAATCTATGTATGTCTGTTGTTAGTTCATACAAGTTAATGACCATTATATCTGCATGAATTGCTACTTTATATGATGCCTCTCTTTATTCAGTGTATGGCTTTTAATATTAGATGCACATGGACTGATAGTAACAAAGAGAAAAGGTTTTGCCACTTACTAGCTTGTGACCTTGGGTAAGTTTCTTAACCTCTGTACTTCCATTCTGTTAAAATGGGGATTATAACAATCTCATGGGATTGTTATGAGAATTAGGAGGGTTCACATTTCTAAAGTGCTGAGAAGAGTGCTTGGCACATTGTAAGTATTATATAAATGTCTGTTACGCAGCTAAGATATCCTTTACTTGCTGAATGAAAAATAATTTCCAGATATGGAAATATTCAGAGACCATACAAACCACCTACAGCATTTTAGCCAAATGTTCAAGAAGGACTCAAACTTGATTAAGAAAGAAATCTTTTTTTTGGAGGGGTAAGAAGATGACTCTTTTTCTCTCTCTTATGCTTTTTCTTTCAATTTGTTAGCTTGTATGATTTTATCCTTGGAGTACAGAATGTTATGAAGCCATGTGTAGGTGTGTATGTTTTTTCTGACAATCCTAACTGGGACTTAGTGGACCCCTTTAATTTGCAGACTTCAGTTTTCTTTTATTAATTTGTTTAATTATTGCCTTTCCTTCATCTATATTTCTTTAACTTCTCTTGGCACTCCTGTCATTTTTATGAGAGATACTCTGGATCTGTCCTGGTAGTTTTTATTTTTTCTCTCATGTTTTTGCATGTTTGCTGAATGCTTTGAGCTAGGCCTTCAACCTGACCTTTACAGTTCACCATCTGAAATCTAAATAGGTGACCTTTCTTTGCTTCAATTCATCTACTTATTTTCTAAGTTTAAAACCCATGGTTTGTGATTTGTAATCAGGTTTTCTTAAGCACTTTTTTTTTGGTTTGTTCAAGATGGCTTCTTTGTCCTCCAGTAATTCTGTTTTGGGAGGTAAGAGTGGTTCTGCCCATTCCTCCTCACTCTGGCTGCTAGGTTAGGGGTCTTGTTATTTTCCTTTTACTCTGCATGGCTACACCCTTGCTCAGAGCTAAAGTCCTGATGCTGGTGTTTCTCTAGTGCAACTCCACTAGTTCTGAGAGGCACTGTCGTTTTCTATCTTGCGGCCCACTGGCACCTAAGCCAGAAGGTGTTTATTCACTGCTGACAATGCTCTATTCCCTTGACTTCTCAGATTCTGGGCAGCAGGGATCCAATCTACCTGTCAGTTTTCCACAGGTCCCCAAGGGCCAGAGATTCAAAAAGAAATGTTCGTGAGATCTGGTATGATCTTATATCAGTGCCTTTTTTTTTTCTTTTTCTTTTTTTTTTTTTTTGAGATGGAGTCTCCCTCTGTTGCCCAGGCAGGAGTGCAGTGGTGCACTCTTAACTCACTGCAACTTCCCGCCTCCCAGGTTCAAGTGATTCTTGTGCCTCAACAGCCTGAGCAGCTGGGATTACAGGCGCACACCACCATGCCTGGCTAATTTTTGTATTTTTGGTAGAGATAGGGGTTTCACCATGTTGGCCAGGCTCATCTCGAGCTCCTGACCTCAGGTGATCCACCCTCTTCAGCCCCCCAAAGTAGTGGGATTACAGGCGTGAGCCAGTCAAGCATATATGGGTGACTTTTCAATCCTCATCCTAAGGCTCTTGTTCTTTTTACAGGGCCCCACGTCTTCATCTGGCCTGGAGGGGAAAGTCCTAAGTTCCCTCTATCTGAAATGATCTAAGAAGACCTGAGGGTTAGCTCACATAGTCCATACCTACCTACTTGGGGAAGCAGTTGTTACTGGGCTGGAGTAGAGAGTGTCAAATGGCAGGAACACATTCATATGGCCATCTTCCCTGAAATCTCCTAATCTTGAGCTCTGTATTTTGGGATGTTTGGTCTTTATATAATTTTTCCAAGAAGGATTCATAGGTGGTATATTTTTCAGCCTTTGAATATCTGAAATGTTCTTTCGTTTCTCTTACATGTTAAAGGAAACTTGAATAGGTATAAATAATTAGAATCCTTTGGTTGCAATGTTTTTCTTTGAAAATTTTATAGATATTGCTTAATTATTCTTGGCATTTAAAAATTGCAGTCAGGCCCACCCCCTAATGTTTGCAGCTGTAGAGCCCAAGGCAAGAGTTCAAATGAAGATCCACATATAATATGTCTAACTATTTAAAATATTTGAATTGGCTGAGCACAGTGGCTCATGCCTATAATCCTAGCACTTTAGGAGGCTGAGGCAGGAGGATCACTTGAGCCCAGGAATTTGAGACCAGCTTGGGCAACAAAGTGAGGCCCTGTCTCTACAAAAAAATCATTCGGGTGTGGTGGCACAGTCCTCTAGTCCCAGCTACAAAGGAGGCTGACGTGGGAGAATCACATGAGCCCTGGTAGGTTGAGGCTGCAGTGAGCTGTGATTGTGCCACTGCACTCCAGCCTGGGTGACTGAGTGAGACGCTGTCTCAAAGAAAAACAAAGAGAAAATAAAAAATAAAATAAAATATTTGAATCAAGCTAACAAACTTCAAATATATTCCATCTTCTTACCTTGGCAAATAACTTTTCATTATAATGATATTAAGAAAGATATGTAACATTGTGGTTTGTATATGACACAGTGCAAAATATCAAAGATGACAATTATTGCACTTATCCAGGTGTTTAGCAGCAATGTTTGAGTGAGTGATGAAAACATATCTTTGATTAATATTCCTTTTGTTCAGATATCTTTTTCAGGAACTCTGCTTATTTTGATTCTGTTATCTATATATTTGGCTATTCTTCCATTGTTTTATCTCTTCTTGTCTTTTCTTTTTTTTTGCGATGGAGTTTCGCTCTTGTTGCCCAGGCTGGAGTACAATGGCATGATCTCTGCTCACCGCAACCTCCGCCTCCTGGGTTCAAGCAGTTCTCCTGCCTCAGTGTCCCGAGTAGCTGGGATCACAGGCATGCACCACCACGCCCAGCTAATTTTGTATTTGTGGTAGACATGGGGTTTCTCCATGTTGGTTAGGCTGGTGTTGAACTCCCAACCTCAGATGATCTGCCCGCCTTGGCCTCCCAAAGTGCTGGGATTACAGGCGTGAGCCACCATGTCTAGCCATCTCTTCTTGTCTTTTTAAATCTTCATTCCAAGAAACTTTCTCAGTTTTGTCTTGCTTTCATCCTAGCAAAATCATTAATTTAATTCTGTGTGTGTGTGTGTGTGTGTGTGTGTGTGTATTTTTAGAGACAGGGTCTTGCTCTGTCACCAGGCTGGATGGAGTGCAGTGGTGCAATCATAGCTCACTACAGCCTCTAATTCCTGGGCTCAAGCAGTCTTCCTGCCTCTGCCTCTAAATGAATTTTCTCATTATTTGTGGTCTGTTGGCAGTAATATAAAATATAAGAAATGTATTTCAAATGTATAATATTTACATACATTTCATTGAAAATGAAAAGTTAAGTAAATATTAAAAATTATTTTCATGTTTTCAAAAAAGTTGTCTTTTAAAATATTCAAAATTATTTTTTAAAAGACAAAATGTAAATATAATTGTCTCAATTTTAAATAAAAATTTAAATACAACTTTAAATTTAATTTTTGAAAATTTAATAAAATGTTATTAAATGGTTTATATAAACCTCTGCAATTCTAATGTTTAATGTCCACCTTGTTGCCTGTGTAAAAAATCAGTAGCACATTTCACATATTACTTCTGCAACTATTTATACATACATTTAAGAGTTGGTTAATACTGCACAGTGTTGCACTTTGGGTACCAGGTATGAATATTTTGTTATTTGTATCATTCTGTCTTTTAAAAATCTAGTCTTATTTAGACAGCTCTGTTATGTTTTCCCCATGACACTGCCTATTTGAAGAAACAAGATCAGTTGTTTTGTGGGATGATCCATACCCCAGATTTTTAAACTTATTCCTCTATCCTCTCCCAGTTCTAAACTGGAAGTTCAGCCTAGTGGCTTGACTAGAATCATGTTAAATATTTTTGAAAATATTTATTTTCATGGCTGGTGCTGTGTATGGCATATTGCTTCACATCAGTAAGCACATAATGTCAAGCTTGATCACCTGGCTAGGATGATAATATGAGATCTCTCCATTGTAGTCATATGTTTTTCCTTTGCAACAAGCAAGTAATCTGTGGGGTGATACTTTGTTTTTGTTTGTTTGTTTTGAACTCAGCTTCAGAATGGGATGATACTTTGGTTCTGCGCCAATATTTTCTTCTCCAACAATATTATATCTAATGGTCTTAGCATCCTTGTCTGAATTACTTTATGAGATTTGCAGAAAGATTTTCCAAGTAAATTCCTCTTCATTTATTAACTCATTTTTTCTCAGTCAGAAAGAACAATTTTCACTCATCAGCTGCAGATAAATTTTGGTTTTTCCTCAGAGTTTAATTCCTCTCTTTAAACTACCAGCTTTCAGAGTAAGAAACGGTCACCTACAAGGAATGAAGAGGGGATGAGGAGAGGACAAGGATAGAAACAAGACTTCTCTGAATATAACCTTTTCTATAGTTTTGATTTTCTTCTTACTAATGTGTTTCAAATGTTTTAAAAATTAATTTAGAAGTGTAAAAAGCAAACATCCAAATTTAATTCAAACAATTAAGGAACCTGTTTTTATTTCATATTGTTAGGATCCATACAGAGAAAGTAATGATTCCAAGTGACTGTTGAATATAGTACTCCACTTGTACATCCTTAATATGATATATTCTAAGAAAAAAAGGAACTCAACTTAAACTTTGCTGGGTAGTTTTATTGCTGATAGTAATATCAGTATTGTAATTATCAACCAAGATTTTCACTGCCAGAGAAAAGAGCTGCAAATATCACATCAAAAGTTCAGAAAGATTGCTGTAGTCTTAAATGTGAATTATAAATATCAACATGAACTTCTTCAAATATATTTAAATAATTTCCTAGTTTTGTGCACTGAAAGAACCTAGATCTGATGATGCCTCAATTGGTAAAAATAAGGTTCCTAGGTATGTGTTATCTCACGCACAAAATTTATGTTTACCCTATAGTAAAACTGCAAGGCTGGTTAAATCCAAGTCTCCTCTCAAAGAAGTGCCTGTGCTCTGCGCAGCAGAACATAACTGGAGAGAAACCCACCCACATGAACTTCCCTGCCCTGAACCTACCTCGAGAGTGTAGTATATATCCCTGGTCCATTCACTGAGTTCCTGTTCTAATTATCTCCTGCTGCTCTTTCCCCATACTTCCAAGTCACTTCCTCTGTCCTCACTCTGATGATTTTTGCTTCCTAATTCTCTGAGAAAATGGAGGCAATCGGAAGAAAATTCCCTAGGCTCCCATTTCATCTGCTCACATAGACAATGACTCACAGGTATCCTGGTCTCACCTCTGCTCCTATAGAACCTGTTTTTGTTTTTGTTGTTGTTGTTTGCTTTGCCAGCCACTGCCTTCATTCTCTGCTTTACAGCAAAATGCCTCAGAAGAGTGATCTGCACTTTCTAGAGGATCCATGAAACTATCATCCATGTACATCTATAGAACATTTCTGTCTCCTCAGGTTTCCTCATGTTCCATCCTAGTCAATATCACCCTTAACAATCACTATTCTGACTTCTGTCATTATTCATTAGTTTTGCCTGATCTCAAACTTCATATAAATGCAGCATCCAGTATGCACTGTTGTGACCTCTTTCACTTAATACAGTGTCTATAGTATTAATCTATTTTGTTGCAAGCATCAAGGTTTCTGATTTTTTAAAATTACTATGTACTATTCCATTGTAAGACCATACCATAACTGATTCATTCTACAGAGGGACATTTGAGTGGCTTCTAGTTTTTTAGTATTATGAATTATGCTGCTGTGAACATTCTTAAAGATATATTTTGGTGGACATGTGCATTCATCTCTTGGGTATGCGTCTAGAAATAGAACTGTTTTGTTTTAGCACATAGTGCCATCAATTTTTCTATTGCCAAACTATTTTCCAAAGTGGTTGAACAAAGTTATCTTTTTTTTTGGGACGGAATTTTGCTCTTGTTGCCCAGGCTGGAGTGCAATGGTGCAATCTCGGCTCACCACAACCTCTGCCTCCCGGGTTCAAGCGATTCTCCTGCCTCAGCCTCCTGAGTAGCTGGGATTACAGACATGCGCCACCACGCCTGGCTAATTTTGTATTTTATCAGCAATAAATGAAGATTCCAATTGTTGCTTCATAGCAACATTAATATCTTATATTGACAGTCTTTTTAACTTTAACCATATGGTAGGTGAGTTATCTCATTGTAGATTTTTTTTTTTTTTTAGCAGAGTATTGTGCTGTCACCCAGGCTGGAGTGCAGTGGCACCATCTCAGCTCATTGCGACCTCTGCCTCCTGAGTTCAGGTGATTCTTCTGTCTCAGCCTCCTGAGTATCTGGGACTACAGGTGCCCACCACCACACTTGGCTAATTTTTTGTACTTTTAGTAGAGATGGGGTTTCGCCATGTCACCCAGACTGGTCTCAAACTCCTGGCCTCAAGTGATCCACCTGCCTCAGCCTCCCCAAGTGCTGGGGTTACAGGCATGAGCCACTGCACCCGGTCTCATTGTAGTTTTAATTATTATTTCTATGAAGAATAATTATATTCAACACCTTTGCCTATTCTTGTTGGCTACCTGAATAGCCTATTTTGTGACAGACCTGTTCAGGTCTTTTTCCCATTTAAAAAAATTGGATTATTTGTCATTTTCTTGCTGTTTTGGATATGAGCCTTTGTTGGATATACATGCCATGGAAATCTCTCAGTTTGTGGTTTGCTTTTTTAATTCTAATTTTAAATATAGTTTAGATGTAGAAATGGAGTCTCACTTTGTTGCCCAGTCTGGTCTCAAACTCCTGACCTCAAGTGATCCTCCCACCTTGACCTCCCAAAGTGCTGGGATTACAGATGTGAGCTATCATGCCCAGCCTGTTGACATATTTAGTTCTGTCTTTTGATGAATTTTAATTTTAATTTTAATGAAGCTAGTCTTTTATGGTTAGTGTTCTATTTAGGACTGTCTTGAAGATGTTCTCTTGTTTTAAATGCTTTGTTGTTTTATTTTATACACTTGAAACTGTGATACATCTCAAATTAATTTTGGCAAAGTATGATTGGGAGGGGTCAAGTTTCATTTTGTCCTATGAATTCAATTGTTCCAATACCAATTATTAAAAAACAATTCATTCCCTTAGAGAGTTGCACTGATATCTGTCACAAATCAGGTCTTTTTCTGACTGTTCTCTTCCAGTGGTCTATTTGTATATTCTTGTGGCATCCCACACTATCTTAACTACTGCAATTCTTGCGCTAAGTCTTGAATTCTGGTAGCATAAATTCTTCAAATTTATCTTTTTTCAAGCTTGATTGAGCTTTTCTGATGCTGTGTTTTTTTTTGATACCTCACAAAGTAATACATATTTATGGGTCCAATGCAGATAACATCAATTTTAGGTTATCAGCAATCAGTTGATAGAAAAAAAGTCTCTTCCATGATGCTTGAGGCAAATATTTTGAAGAGCCTCTGATGGTAAAATCTCACCAATGGTGTTTTAAATTTCCATAGTACGACTTTACTCATTCCTTTATTCTCCCAGGCTAATCATGTGCAGAAAGGTACCAGTTGCTAAAATGAGGGTCCATAATATTCATTTTGGAATAGTGGTAAGAAGTGGAAGGTTAACACTGATATCCTTGACATAAATAAATCAGAGAATAAAGATATAGGTAATAAATCCTCAGCTTCTTTCCATATATTATTGACACCACCAGGATCTATTGATAATGAATTGAGAAACTTTATTTATTTACTTACTGAGATAGAGTCTCACTCTGTTGCCCAGGCTGGAGTGCAGTGGCGTGATCTTGGCTCACTGCAACCTCCACCTCCTTCTCAAGTGATCCTCCTGCCTCAGGCACCCGAGTAGCTGGGACTACAGGCGCCCATTACCATGCCCAGCTAATTTTTGTGTTTTTAGTAGAGGTGGGGTTTCACCATGCTGGCCAGGCTGGTCTCGAACTCCTGACCTTAGGTGATCCACCCGCCTCAGCCTCCCAAAATGTTGGGATTACAGGCATGAGCCACTGCTCCTGGCTAATGAATTGAGAAAATTTACATCTAAATCAGTGGTTCTCAACTGGGAGCAATTTTTGAACCCTAGGGGACATTTGGCAATGTCTGGAGTACTTCTGTTTTGTTGTTGTTGTTGTTGTTTGTTTTTTTTGGTCACAATTGGGATGAGGGGAAAGCAGGGAGAAAGGTGTGACTAGCATCTTGTAGGGAGAAGCCAAGAATGCTGCTGACCATCCCACAAAACACCAGACAGTACCCCTCACCACCAAGAATTATCCAGCCTCAAATGTCATAGTGCTGAAGTTAAGAAACCCCAATCTAGATGATTACATCTTTCTCTAAAAGAATGATCTGCTGGCAAATAACCCACCCACTTAATTCTGATATGGGATTTGAAAATAAAGAGAACAGACAGCACGTGTCTTCATGAGGGAATATGGTGCAGGAGTGGGGAGGTAGGATTTAAATATTAAGATAAACCACATACAGTTTACCAGAAAATAAAATCAAGAATGCAAGGAAGAAATGGTGGTAATGTGAACTCTGGGGTCAACAGCGGCTCCCCCATGGAGGTTGGAGAAAAGGCTGACAAACCCACTCTCACTTCTATGTGAAACCATTCTTTCCTGATTTGTAATTGTAGCATTGGTTATGTGGAAGGGGAAGAGATATGCCACCTTACTCTGAAACTTTCCACGGGGAATGGTATTTCTGGTAGCTGTAATTTGAAACTAGTGTTTACATAAAAGTCTCAGTGACCACTCTCCATCAGGCCCTAGTATCTTTCTTGCTCTTCACCCTCTTGTACTGATTCCTTTCCTCTCCCAGAGTTTAGAATCCTGGGTTTTGGGAACCACTCATGCTTTACTCTCTGTTGGGTCATTTCTATTAGTATACAAATATTTGTTTATCTCTACCATCTTCAAAAACAAAACCTTTCCTTAAATCATTTCTGTTTTCTTTTTCTGCAAAACTTAAAAAGGTTGTGTTTCCTTGTTGTATCCAATTTAATTCTTCCAATTTTTGCCTGAAGTCACTTCAATAAGTCTTAGCTTACCTTCTAGTCTTCCTACTTCTATCCTTCCTTCTCTGTTGTATTCTCAGCACAGCCAGAATGATTCTTTAAAATGATCCTTTAAAAATGCAATGTGCATGCTCAAAATGCTGTAATAGCTCCTCATTTCGCATAATAAAAGCCAAAGTTTTTCATATCCCAAAGACTCTATGTGCTCTGACCCTCTTTACCTCTTTTTTTCCTATCACCTAGTAATCTCCTCCTTGCTCATTCCACACCAGCCACTCTGTTCTCCTGGACATTTCTAGAATATTCTAGTCTCAAGGCTTTTCCATTTTTTCCTCTGCTTAGAGCCTCTTTCCTCCAGATACCCATATGGCATATTCCCACTACTCCTCAAGTCATTGCTCATTGAGCTCTACCTTGACTCTAACTCCTCGAATTGTAAAAACTCCGTGTTATTTCCCAATCTTCCTCACCCAGTTCTATTTTCTTCACAACAATCATCCACTTCTTTTCTTTTCTTCTTTCTTTCTCTCTTTCTTTCTTTTCTTTCTCTTGTTCTTTCTTTCTTTTCCCTTTCTTCCTCTTTCTTTCTCTTTCTTTCTTTCTTTCTTTCTTTCTTTCTTTTTCTCTTTCTTTCTTTCTTTCTTTCTTTCTTTCTTTCTTTCTTTCTTTCTTTCTTCTGTCCTTCCTTCCTTCCTCCCTCCCTCCCTCCCTTCTTTCCTTCCTTCCTGCCTTCGTGCCTTCCTGCCTTCCTGCCTTCCTCCCTCCCCCCACCTTCCCTCCTTCTTTCTGTTTTGAGAAGGGTCCCACTCTGTCACCCAGGCTGGAGTGCAATAGCACAATCATAGCTCACTGCAGTCTGGAACTCCTGGGCTCAAGCGATCCTCTGACCTCAGCCTCCCAAGTAGCTAGAACTACAGGTGCTCTCAACTTCTAAGTTGTTCATTCCTTCAATATTTTTTGATTACCTACTGTGTGCCAGGCATAGTACTAGTTTCTGGGGATAAGTCAGTGAACAAAATAGACAAAAATATCTGCCTTCATTGAGTTTATATTCCGGAGGAGGGAGATAAATCAACATAATTAGGGAATCATATTTTTTTTAAGTAGAAGAATAAATTGTCAGTGGCTCCTCAACTTGTGAGATGCAATTAAAACACTATTTAGAGGAAACTTTACATTAGAAAAGAAAAAGGCTGAAAGCTAATAAGCTAAGCATTCATTTTATTGCTTAAAGTTAGAAAAGAAGTAAAAAGAAAGAAGTGTTAAAGATAAGAGAATTAAAACAAATTTACAGCTCAGGAAAAGCATGGAAAAAAGATAGGAGAATGAAACAGAAAACAAATCTACAAAAGCAAGGACCAACCAAACTAAAAGTGGGTTCCTTGTAAACATTAATACATTTGATTAAGTTGTTCAATCTGATCAAGAAAGAAAGCAAAACGAAATACCCAAGATCAGGAATTTAAAGAAAAATGTCACTTCAGATTCTACAAACCCTCAAAAGATAACAAACTTTTTTTTTTTTATAACTTTATGCCAATACATTTGAAAGTTTGATTTAAAGGGACAAATTTCAACAAAAATGCAACTCACTAAACCTATGAAAGAAAGAGGAATAAAATCATATTACTATTAAAGCAACTGAATTAATAATTAAAAACCTATCACACACATACAAAAGTATCCAGGCCCAGATGGCATCAACTACAAGTTCTGCCAAACATTTAGGCAGAAATTATCTCAATCTTGTAAACTCTTCCAGAGAATAGATAAGAGGAAAACTTCCCACATCATTTTATAAGTCTAGCAAAATCCTGATACAAAAATCCAACAAGGACAAAATGAGAAAAGAAAAATAAAGGCCAATTTTATTTATGAACATGGATGCAAACATTCTAAATAAAATCATTTCTTTTTTTTTTTTTTTTTTGGAGACGGAGTTTTCGCTCTTGTTGCCCAGGCTGGAGTGCAATGGCACGATCTCGGCTCACCGCAACCTCTGCCTCTTGGGTTCAAGTGATTCTCCTGCCTCAGCCTCCTGAGTAACTGGGATTACAGGCATGTGCCTCCACGCCTGGCTAATTTTGTATTTTTAGTAGAGACGGGGTTTCTCCACGTTGGTCAGGCTGGTCTTGAACTCCTGACCTCAGGTGATCCGCCCGCCTCGGCTTCCCAAAGTGCTAGGATTACAGGCGTGAGCCACCGCGACTGGCCAAATAAAATAATTTCAAAACAAATTCAGCAATAAATTAAAAAATAATATATCATGACTGGCTGCTCAGCCTGTGGAGTAGCCATTTTTTTTATTTACTTTCTTAATAAACTTGCTTTCAATTTACTCTACTGATTTGCCTCAAATTCTTTCTTACACGAGATCCAAGAACCCTCTCTTGGGGTCTGGAATGGGACCCCTTTCCAATAACAATTTCCTTGCAAACCCCAAAGGGACTATACTGAGGAGACCCCCGACCCAAAGGAAATAGATACAACACTGATTGGCCGACTTTGGATAAGTGGCAGGGTATCCGGGTAAAGGATGGGATTGGGTTAGAGGCCCAACTTAGGAGAGTTAATGTCTCTCCTAAGACAGAGTAGGTTAAAGGTGCCTCTTAAAAGGCAGGACGCTTGACTGCACTTGCCTTCAAGGCCTGACTTAGGAAGGTTAGAGTCCTTCCTAAGATTTCGGGGGTTAGAGATCTCTCTCAGTAAAGTCCCTCAGCTAAGAACAGATTTGGCACTACAGGATGTTAATTGCTATTCTTTTTGGATTAATCTGCCTTGCACTCTTTGCTGATGGCTGTGGGTGACAGGATTAGGCATGTACAGGATCATGGGACATGGGGAACTTTTTTTCTCTCCAAAGGGGGAATCTTGAGAGCTGATGGGACTGCTGGAAAAGATTCCTTCACTACCAACAAGCAGCTGCCTGAACTTTTGATTCAGTGTCACTGTAATGGGTGTGTCTTTCTCTGGCTTCCCTGAACTCCTTGCCTTCCCCACTCTGCTGCAGGCAATGCTTTTCTCCCTTCCTTTCCTTTCTCTTTTCTATATTTTCTGTTATTCAGGGCAACTGTCCACTGTTTTTCATCCTGCCCAGAGACCACATGTTGAAAAGTGTTCTTGGGAGCTTGACCTCGTAACCACGTGGCAGTACTTCCTCTTGGTCTCCGGCTTCCATAGAACAGGGATTTTGGGGCTCCTGTCATAGTTAGCACTAAAAATTATTCTGAGCAGTTAAAAACCTTTGCAAGCTCAAAATTGGCTGCTCTGGACTCCTTCTGGGTCGGGCAATGGAAACCGCCCAGTGTTGTAGTTCAGTAGCTAAGGCTTTGCCATTTTACCGTGGCAGGTTCAATCCTGATTTAGGGTATGAGTACTTTCTGGTTGATATTTGAGTGACCTTTGACATTTTTTTATTCTCTTCCCCTCCATGAACCATCTTGAATTTTCTTTGAGCAACTGGGAGGTACCTTTGGTAAAGTTCAAAAGCCACAAATATTGGTGGTTTGGCATGGCTAAAGTCAGGTAATAAGAGATTTAAAAGGACTTTTTTTTTTTTTTTATAAGAGCGCTATGGTTAAAAGTCAGCTTGATTAAAAGCAGATATTCAAGCTCTTATAGCCTGAGACTTCTTGGGAAGAACTGAGGAGGCACAAGATCATGTTTTGGGAAAAATCTGTTTTGAGAAAAATTTTCCTCACAGAACCCCAGGAATTGAAAGTGGATAGATCCCTCTCAGAATCTAAGGCTCTGTTCTGTTCCACCCGCCTCAGCCTCCCAAAGTGCTGGGGTTACAGGTGTGAGCCACCATGCCCAACTTCTTTGACTCTTGAAAATTTTCCATTTAACTACTTTGGAGCATTAGATTCTAGATAAGGCATGGGGACATCTGGAGTCAGCCATGGCCCTAGCTATGCTGGAAAGAGGCAGACCTTATCTGCACTTCTGTTTGATGTCCTAGGCTCCACACCTAGTAAATAATTAAAATTGCTTACTTCTCAGGGTTTTTTTTCCCAAAAATAATCGTTTCTAAGAGTTAACATTATAACATATAATTGAGACTATTGAAGAAACAGTTTTACATGCTAGGTGTATAAGGAAAGTGAAATGTGTTTTTGGTAAAAGATTATAAGAAATCATGAAAATGTGGATCTTTTTTGCCTAAAGTGTTAAAGGATTGTTTCAAGTTAGATAGGAAAAAGCTGAAGATTTGAACAAGTTGTGAAAGATTTATGAACAACTACTCTTGTAAAAAAATTGTGTGCGAACATATTAGCTAAAAGTTAAAGAGGCATTATTCACTTTTTCCATAAATTGAGCATTGGAATAAAAGCACAACAGGGTTTCCTGAGATCAATGATCTGCTCTTTAACAAAAAAATTGTAAGTGGTTATAAAATGTTTATGAGAATCTTACCTTATGATCAAACTGATTAAAATTTGATAGATTTATCCATAAGGTTTTATTAAGAATTGGGTTTGACATCAATTACGCATTAATGCAAAGGTAAAATTTAGGCTTTCTCTTGAACAAGATTTTGATTTAATTAAAAAAATGAAAATTTTTGTTTGCCTTTTGAATAAACTACAGGAAAAAGAAGGGAAAAAAAAGAGAGACTGTTTGGAAAGCTAAGTCTTCTCTCTATTAATAAGGTTTTCCTTTTTGAAAATTTTGAGTTATCATTTTGGCTAAATGAATGGCTTATAGTAACCTCATATTCTATTTTAAAATATCAAGTACTTAAACCTTTAATATTTGACAAACTTTCCAAAATCAAATTATAAATTATGTCTTTTTCTTACGTAGTTAATCTTTTATATATTAAGTCCCCTAAAGTCCAAAAATGATGTATTTGGCTCATTTGGAATATTAAAATCATACAGGAAATGTTATCAAATATGAAATGGTGTTTGGCTTTCTTTGGGCTGTATTTGTATAAATATGTTATTGGTATGTGTTCTAAAATTATGGGAAACTTATAATTCTGATATAACTTAGTGTATAACAGTTATAATTGTTATGTACAATTATTGTATGACACAGACATAACCAAAATTCCTATTTAATTGTGGCTTTAATAGTGGCTGCCCTAAGACTTTTTGTCATCCACAGATAATTGTTGTCATGTTTTTATCCTCTTCAAAAGGTGGTTTTATAATCAACTGTAGAACTCTAACAAACAAGTGCTCTTGAATGTAGGTTTCTAGTAACTTTGGAGATTGTGACATTAGAATAGAGGAAAAAACTTTCAGGGCTCTTCTGGAGAGCTGGAATGTTCATGAATATCAAGCAGAACAGGAGTTAACTGCATGGACTGAACTAATAGAAGACTGAAGTAATCTTTTTGACTTTTGCTTAAAATGTTGCTGATCCTTTGTTTTGTTTATCAGAGCCAAGAAAACTTTTCTCTTGAACTATTTACAGCTTTTAACAATTGAGCAAAGTATACCCCTGTGAACAAACTTTGGAGTATATTTGTTTCTCTCTAACTGATTTCTCCAGAATTTGGAAGCTATTTGTGAGTATTCCTAATTTATGGCAATATAGTTATTTGCATAAATACAATAAGAATGTTTTCTTTTGTAACAGTTCACAATTGGAGAAGTTAGTTATTTTACCAAGGCTTTGGCTGGAATAGTACACTTTCCTTTAAGGAATCAAATTTGACTTGTAGAGGCAATAAAAGCTGAAAACTGGCCTCATACGTTGTCTACACAGTCCCTGTACAGGGTTCCTAACTGTAGTAAGTAAAGAATGTTACTTTCTGACAGGCCCAGGAGCCCCAAGTGATCTTAGGACATCAAGAGGAGAGGAATTTACCCAATTCCTAGGTATTTGAGGGTACAAACCCTGGGCTGGGCTCGACTTCAGAAAAAGTCTTATCTGAGATTCCTTTTATGGAACAAAGTTCCATCAAAGCCAATTTTAAAAGCCTATGTAGCAAATAATTATTTTTGCTGCACTTTATACAAATAACCAGGCCAAATATAATAAAGCAAATCAGTCTTGCCATAATTTGTCTTTAGTAAAAATGGGAAACTGGAAAAAGAAAAAAATTATTTGAAGATAATGATACATTATTATTTCAAGATAATAATGATACATCTGTTATTAGATTCTAGTGCCATCAGTTTTTTTTGAGTTTTTTTTTTTTTCCAGCAATAGACTGACTGCATATTCCTGTGAACCAAAAAGTGATCTCTGGCTGCAGCTCAGAAGAAACAAGGATGGGTAATGTAAAAATTTGGATCAATATTCTAATTTTGACCACATATTGGAATCAGCTAGCAACCCCAAATCAGCTTGGTTTCAATAATTGCACAGTTCTTGGAAATTCTTCTTATTTAGTTTACTTGGGATAATTTTACTGATTTTGTTTTACTGTTGTGGAAAATATTGCTGTTGTACTCTGTTTAGGAATGCAGGATAAGTTTACTGAATGTTTTCTTAAATTGAACACTTATTAATCTTCCAGATACCACCTTTTGTCAGAACTCAGAGTTATGAATGACCCTCAGCATACAGATATCTTGTGACTGAGCTCCTCTCTATCCTGAATACAAGAGACACTAATAGGCAGGAATATCATTGCCCTCATTCAGCCTGAAGAAGTTACAGAAGATGGTTATTCATTCCTCTACAACCGTTAGGATTACAGGTTCTCTTATAAAAGGGAGGGGGAAATATGTCACAGGTGTTTGAACCAGAGCAACTCCATCTTGAATAGGGGCCGGGTAAAATAAGGCTGAGACTTGCTGGGCTGCATACCCAGGAGGTTAGGCATTCTTAGTCACAGGATGAGATAGGAGGTTGGCACAAGATACAGGTCATAAAGACCTTGCTGAGAAATCAGCCTGTGGTAAAGAAGCCAGCCAAAACCCATCATAACCAAGATGGTGATGAGAGTGACCTCTGACCCCTCTCACTGCTTATTATATGCCAATTATAATGCATTAGCATGCTAAAAGACACTCCCAGCAGCACCATGACTGTTTACAAATGCCATGGCAACATCAGGAAGTTACCCTATATTGTCTAAAAAGGGGAGGAACCTCCAGTTCCCAGAATTGCCTACCTCTTTCTTGGAAAATTCAAGAATAATCCACCACTTGTTTAACATATAATCAAGAAGTAACAATAAGTACAAGCAGTTGAGCAGCCCAAGACACTGCTCTGCCTATGGAGTAGACATTTTTTATTCCTTTACTTTCTTAATAAACTTGCTTTCACTTAAAAAAAAAAGATGACATATCATGACCAAATTGGATTTATGTAAGGATTTCAAGTTGGCTTAACATCAGAAAATTTACCAACATAACTCACCAATTAATAGATTAGTGGAGAAAAATTATAATATTTCTCAATATGTGCAGAAAAAGGATTATACTAAATCCAGTATCCATGATTTAAAAAATACTGCTAGTAAATTAAGAATAGCAGGGAACTTCGTTAATCTTACAGAGAGCATCTACCAAAATTCACAGCAGATGTTATATTTAACCAGGGAAAGTAAAAAGGTTTCCCTTTAAGAATGAGAGAAAGATAAATTTGCCCACTTCTATTCAACATTCTATGGGAGGTCCTAGAGAGATCACAAAACTGAAAATAGCAATGCACAGGAGTATGGGATAAAAAATAAAATTGTCATTATTTGCAGATAATAGGTGAACTTAGAATTTAGCAGGTTTTCTGGATTCATAAGCAATATATAAATCATATTTTTATATATCATTAACAAGCAGTTAGAAAATAAAATTTAAAATAGGCAATATTGGCATTAGCATAAAAAATGTCTAATGAACAGATCTAATGAAAAAAAATGTTAAAGACCTTTATGCAGGAGGCTAAATAGATTACTGAAAGAAATTTTAACAGATTTAAATAAGGGGAGCTGTATGTCATGTTCATGGAATGAAAAATCCAATACTGTAAGCTGTCAATTCACTCAAATTGCCCATAGAGCTATAGATTTAATGTAATATTAATCAGAATGGCAAGGGAAATTTTGTGTATAAATTAACAGTGATTTAAACTTATGTGGAAATAAAAGGCTAAGAATAGACCAGACACTCAATAAAAAAGAATAGTTTTCAGGGAACTTTCCCTACCAAGTGTCAAGACTTATTTTTAAGTATTAGGAATTTTAAAAATACAATCTTTCGGTGCGAAGATCAGAAAATAAGACAATGGAATAAAACAGAAAACCCAGAAATAGACTCATGCATATATGAACACCTGATTCATGACAAAGATGACACTGCATATCAGTGGGGGGAAATGACGGCCTTTCCAACAAATGATGTAGGAAAAATTAGATATTACTGTGGAAAAAAAGAAGCTTCAGCCCAAACTCATATCACACACACACACAAAGTAACTCCAGATGAAATAAAGACTGTATTAGTCCATTTTCACACTGCTGATAAAGACATACCTGGACTGGGAAGAAAAAGAGGTTTAATTGGACTTACAGTTCCACATGGCTGGGGATGCCTCAGAATCATGACGGGGGCAGGGGAAGGCACTTCTTACATGGCAGTGGCAAGAGAAAATGAGGAAGAAGCAAAAGTGAAAACCCCTGATAAACCCATCAGATCTCATGAGACTTATTCACTGTCACGAGAATAGCATGCCAAAGACTGTCCTGCATGATTCAATTACTTCCCCCTAGGTCCCTCCCACAACACATGGGAATTCTGGGAGATAAAATTCAAGTTGAGATTTGGGTGAGGACACAGCCCAACCATATCATTCCATGCCTGGATGCTCCAAATCTCATGTCTGCACATTTCAAAACCAATCATGCCTTCCCCAACAGTCCCCCAAAGTCTTAACTCATTTCGGCATTAACCCAAAAGTCCCCAGTCCAAAGTCTCATCTGAGACAAGGCAAATCCCTTCTGCCTATGAGCCTGTAAAATCAAAAACAAGCTAGTTACTTTCTACGTACAATGAGGATACAGGTATTGGGTAAATACAGCCTTTCCAAATGGGAGAAATTGGCCAAAACAAAGGGGGTTACAGGATCCATGCAAGCCAGAAATCCAGCGGGGTAGTCAAATCTTAAAGCTTAAAAATGATCTCTTTGACTCCAGGTCTCACATCCAGGTCACGCTGATGCAAGATGTGGGTTCCCTTGGTCTTGGGCAGCTCTGCCCCTGTGGCTTTGCAGGGTACAGACTCCCTCCCAGCTGCTTTCATGGCTGGCATTGAATGTCTGTGGCTTCTCCACACACACAATGCAAGCTGTTGTTGGATCTACCATTCTGGGGTCTGGAGGATGATGGCCCTCTTCTCACAGCTCCACTAAGTAGTGCCCCAGGAGGGACTCTGTGTGGGGGCTCCGACCCCACATTTCCCTTCCACACTGCACTAGCAGAGGTTGTTTATGAGGGCCCCGCCCTGCAGCAAGCTTTTGCCTGGGCATCCAGGCGTTTCCACACATCTCCTGAAATCTAAGCAGAGATTACCAAACCTCAATTCTTGGCTTCTGTGCCCCTGCAGGTTCAACACCACAGGGAAGCTGCCAAGGCCCGGAACTTCCACCCTCTGAAGCCAGAGCCCAAGCTGTGTGTTGGCCCCTTTCAGCCATGGCTGGAGTGGCTGGGACACAGGACACCAAGTCTCTAGGCTGCACACAGCACGGGGACCCTGGGCCCAGGTTTTCCTCCTGAGCCTCCAGGCCTCTTATGGGAGGGGCTGCTGTGAAGGTCTCTGACATGGCCTGGAGACATTTTCTCTATGATCTTGGGAATTAACATTAGGCTCCTTGCTATTTATGCAAATTTCTGCAGCTGGCTTGAATTTCTCCCCCTAAAATGGATTTTTCTTTTCTACTGCATCATCAGACTGCAAATTTTCCAAACTTTTATCTTCTGTTTTCCTTTTAAAATGGAATGCTTTTAACAGCATCCAAGTCATCTCTTGAATGCTGTGGTGCTTAGAAATTTCTTCTGCTGGATACCCTAAATCATCTCTCTCAAGTTCAAAGTTCCATAAATCTCTAGGGGAGGGGCAAAATGCTGCCAGTCTCTTTGCTAAAACATAACAAGAGTCACCTTTACTCCATTTCCCAACAAGTTCCTCATCTCCATCTGAAGCCACCTCAGCCTGGTCCTATTGTCCATATCACTATCAGCATTTTTGTCAAAGCCATTCAACAAGTCTCTAGGAGGTTCTAAACTTTCCCACATTTTCCTGTCTTCTTCTGAGTCCTCGAAACTGTTCCAACCTCTGCCTGTTACCCAGTTCCAGAGTCGCTTCCATGTTTTCGGGTATCTTCTCAGCAACGCCCCACTCTACTGGTACCAGTTTATTGTATTAGTCCATTTTCACACTGCTGATAAAGACATACCTGAGACTGGGAAGAAAAAGAGGTTTAATTGGACTTACAGTTCCACATGGCTGGGGAGGCCTCAGAATTATGGAGGGAGGCAAAAGGTACTTCTTACATGGTGGTGGCAAAAGAAAACGAGGAAGAAGCAAAAGTGGAAACCCCTCATAAATCCATCAGATCTCATGAGACTTATTAACTACCATGAGAATAGCACAGGAAAGACCAGCCCCCATGATTCAGTTACCTCCGCCTGGGTTCCTCCTACAACATGTGGGAATTTTGGGAGGTACAATTCAAGTTGAGATTTGGGTGGGGACACAGCCAAACCATATCAAAGACCTAAATACAAGGCCAAACAATGAAATATTTAGAAGATAGCATCTTCATGGCCTTTGGCCATGGCACAAAATACATTAATGTTAAGAAAAAATTAGTTTGATTACATTAAAATTATGAGTCTGTATTTCTCAAAAAAAGACCATTAAGATAGTAAAAAGGCAAGCAATAGAGTGGGAGAAGGAAATTGCAACATATATAGCCAACCAGAATATGTAAAGCACTTCTACAGCATCAAGAAGGAAAAAGATAAGAAAACTCACAGAAAAATTACCTAATCAACTTTACAAGGAGGATACCCATATAGTTCACAAACATGTGAAAAGGTACCAAATCTTATTAGTATTTAGGAAAATATAAAGTAAAACCACAAGATAGTATCCCAAACCCACCAGATAGGCAAAAAAAGTCCTGCAAAAATTGAAAAGCTCAACAAAAAGTGGAAGGGTCAAATATTTTAAAAATTACATTGGTAGATCAAAATCCTACCATATTAATAACTGCATAAATATAAATGGACTAAACTATGAAAAGGTAGAGATTATCAGAATGGATTAAAAAAGCAAGACTGACTCCAATGTATACTATCCACAAGAAATGAACTTTAAATATGAAAGATATATTAAAAACAAAAGGAAAGAGATATAGCATGCAAATGGTAAGCATCAGCATGTTGGGATGGGTGTATAAGTGTCAGTTAATATACCTGACAAAACTAGTATCACAAGCAAGGCTACAGGGTAATTGTACACATATCAGTGCACAAACTTTAAAATATTAACAATTAGAATCTAGTAGCACGCCCGGGCATGGTGACTCACACCTGTAATCCCAGCACTTTGAGAGGCCGAGGCAGGTGTCAGGAGTTCAAGACCAGCCTAACCAACAGGGAGAAACCCCATCTCTACTAAAAATACAAAATTAGCCGGGTGTGGCAGTGCATGCCTGTAATCCCAGCTACTTGGGAGGCCGAGGCAGGAGAAACGCTTGAACCTGGGAGGCAGAGGTTGCGGTGAGCCGAGATTGCATCACTGCACTCCTGCCTGGGCAACAAGAGCAAAACTCCATCTAAAAAAAAAAAAAAAAAAAAGAATCTAATAGCACATTAATGCAGTAATAGTCTATACTCTAGTTGGAGTCATATCAGAAATACAAGAACAGTCACAAAGAAAACAATAACAGCTAACCAGGTTAATAGATAAGAAATGAGAATGACAGGATTATCTCAATGCATACAAGCATTTAAAAAATTCCAATATCTCTTTTTGATTTTTAAAAAATAATAAGAATTAGTAGAAATTTTCTCAACACATTTTTAAAGTCATGTATCGGCTGGACTGGGCTTTTACCTAGGGGGAGTAGGGGACAATCCTTTTCCAAGCCCCTTTAGGTTGTTGGCAGTGCTTAGCTCCTTGTGGTTGTAGGACCGCACTTCCTGTTTCCTTGCTTGCTGTCTGGCAGGGACTGCTCTCAGCTCCTGGAAGCTGTTAATATTTCTCACCACATGGTTTCCTGCACTTCCAAAGCCAGCAATGACATGTCAAATGTTTCTGACACTTGGAATCTCTCTGACTTCCAGCTCTACTACCAGCTAGAGAAAAATCTGTTTTTATAGGGCTCATATGATTAACACCAACCAAGGTACTCTCTCTCTCTATTTTAAGATCACATGATTAGTAACCTTAATTACATCTGCAAAATACTTTTGCCATGTAACTAATATAATCATAGGAGAAACACCAGGGGGCAGAGACCATGGTGATCATCTTAGAACTGTGCCTACAACAGAAGCTTAGAGAAACAATGACAGGATTATGAAGGTGTGGTGTACACCACGAATAGAGAGAAATAGCCTTAGGCTATAAAAATTTAACATGTGATTTTTTTCTTTGTAACTTGAACACAATCTTAAATTGAGAAAAAATACTCTTATAAAAAGGTAAAAGACAAAAGGGACATATATTAAATTGCAAATTTTTTGAATAAACTAGGCTGGTGCAAAAGTAATTGTGGTTTCAGACTGAATTTTAAATCATTAAAACTAGGCTCAAACATCTTCACTAATGAAAATGGGAACCATTACAATCAACACATTTTTGTCAGTAAGAAATAAGTTTGTTTATTCCTGTAGCATAAAGATCCTTGCTTCAAGATTTGATAAATGCTTGGTTGGCAGATGAGGCCAAATTTCGTAGCCTAATTCGTCCAACTTTTGAAGCGTTGGTTGTGTAATGTGCAGTCAGGCATTGTTGTGAAGAAGAATTAGGCCCTTTCTATCGACCAATGCTGGCTGCAGGCTTTGCAGTTTTCAGTGCACCTCACTGATTTGCTGAGCATACTTCTCAGATGTAATGGTTTCACTGGGGTTCAGAAAGCTGTAGTGGATCAGACTGGCAGCAGACCACCAAACAGTGACCATGACCTTTTTTTGGTGCAAGTTTGGCTTTGGGAAGTGCTTTGGAGCTTTTTCTTGGTCCAACCACTGAGCTGATCATTGCTGGTTGTTGTACAAAATCCACTTTTTGTCACATGTCACAATCCAATCGAGAAATTGTTCATTGTTGTTGCATAGAATAAGAGAAGACGACACTTCACAATGACGATTTTTTCACCTTCCCAATTTGCTTTAAATGCCCAATGACCACAGCATGATCGACGTTGAGTTCTTTGGCAACTTTTTGTGTAGTTGTGAGGATCAGCCTCAATGATTGCTCTCAATTGGCCGTTGTCAACTTCCAATGGCTGGCCACCACACTCCTCATCTTCAAGGCTCTTGTCTCCTTTGCAAAACTTTTTTTTTTTTTTGAAACAGAGTCTTGCTCTGTCACCCAGGCTGGAGTGCAGTGGTATGATCTCGGCTCACTACAACCTCTGCCTCCCAGGTTCAAGCGATTCACCTGACTCAGCCTCCTAAGTAGCTGGGATTACAGCTGCATGCCGCCATGCCTGGCTAGTTTTTGTATTTTTTGTAGAGTGCTGGGATTACAGGCATGAGCCACCTCGCCCAGCCGCCTTTGTAAAACTTCTTAAATCACCACCGCACTTTACGTTCATTAGCAGTTCTGGGCCAGATGCACTGTTGATGTTGCAAGTTGTCTCCTCTGCTTTACGACCCATTTTGAACTCGAGTAAGAAAATTGCTTTTTGTCTAACCTCATTTCCATAGTCTAAAATAAACATAAATAGAAAGTAATAAGTTAGTAGCCAAAAAAGTGAGAAATACCCACTAAAATGATGTATAACATAACCACATTTATTTAAGAATGTATTCCAATATCAAATGGCAAATTTTAACAATGCAAAAACCATAATTACTTTTGCACTCATCTAGTATTATTTTAATTTCAGCACAGTGCTGAGCACACAGCCACTGTCCCCAACCATTTCTGTCATTATTTAAATGAAGACCACTCGAAAATTCTGTTCTCTAATCATCACAAGATTTTTATGTGGGATAATTTGGAGATGGATTTCTTTAATTTTTTTCAAGATAAAGAGCTATTAAATTAAAAGTGTGTGTGTGTGTGTGTGTGTGTGTATTTAACTCATTGTATGACATGGATCACTAAGGCCTGTTTTAAGGGACTAATGGAAGTCATCCAGAAACACTAAAATTAACCACCTCACAATATGCCAAACTAATGGGAAATGCATGACTAATTCTATTCTGATATGGGACACCAATGCTACATAAACATTATTTCAAAAATTTTTAAAGGAGTATTTTTTAAAATTAATGTTTGTTAAATTACCTTTAAGCAACTTCTAGATGAAAAAAATTCCTTTAAAGGTGTTAGAGGTTACTAAATAAGCATGAACATATTTTGTGGAGAACTTATGTTGTTGTACAGTGTATTATTTTGTACTTCAAACATCAGTTGTCAGCCACATGCCCAAAATAATCTCTGACACAAGGTATCCAAGTTCATACTGTCTAATTTGTATAACTTGATTCTCAGAGAGGGCTTCAGTGTGTTATTTAGAAGCTCACATCTTTGTCTCAACTTTTCATACATGCAAACATATAATTTGAATAACAGCCTGTCGAAAAAGCAACTTCCTCACATCATTCACCAATCACAAGCCTCCCTTCTTCCTTATATATGCACACACTTAACCTTCAAGGTTTTTTTTTTTTGTTTTTTTGTTTTTTTGTTTTTGAGGCAGAGTTTTGCTCTTGTTGCCCAGGCTGGAGTGCAATGGCACGATCTTGGCTCACCACAACCTCTGCCTCCCAGGTTCAAGCCATTCTCCTGCCTCAGCCTCCTGAGTAGCTGGGATTACAGGCATGCGCCACTGTGCCTGGCTAATTTTGTAGTTTTAGTAGAGACGGGGTTTCTCCATGTTGGTCAGGCTGGTCTCGAACTCCTGACCTCAGGTGATCCACTCGCCTCAGCCTCCCAAAGCACTGGGATTACAGGCATGAGCCTCTGCTCCCAGCCTTCTAGTTTTATTTATTTATTTATTTCGAGATGAAGTCTTGCTGTGCTGCCCAGGCTGGAGTGCAGTGGCACAATCTCAGCTCACTGCAACCTCCACCTCCCAGGTTCAAGTGATTCTCCTGCCTAGCCTCCCGAGTAGCTGGGATTACAGGCACCCACCACCATGCCTGGCTAATTTTTGTATTTTAGTAGAGATGGGGTTTCACCAGTTGGTCAGGCTGGTCTCGAACTTCTGACCTCAGGTGGTCCTTCTGTCTTGGCCTCCCAAAGTGCTGGGATTACAGGCATGAGCCACTGTGCCCGGCCATCCTTCAGGTTTTTTAAAATGTTGTTTTAACAACATCAACTGGAAAAGCATGGAAATGGTTAAGAATGCACTTTGTATCCTTTCGGGTTTACTTTTTTTGATAACAGGCTTTTCATCATCACTTCTAAATTGTTTATGAGGTAAAAGAAAAGTAGCATGTCATAGTAGAAAGTGCCCTGGGTTAGGATCCAGGGGGCCTGGGTTCTGGTCCTCACTCTACTCTGCTACTACCTACTGGACAAGTCTCTTAACCTTTTAGTGATCCCCCTTTTTCAACCAGTAAGACAGGTTGTATTCGATCATTGTTTCCCAAAATGTGCTTCATTCATGAGTATTAAATGCTAAAGAAAGTTTGGAAATATTGGATTAAGCCAAGTTAAAGATTTTCTTTAATGCAGGATTTCTCAGAAGTTTTAACATGCCAATGTGTATTGTGGATTTTCAAAGTAGAAATGCATTATGCAGGATCTCCTAAATTTGCCTGACTAAAGAACTCTTTTACTGAAAAGCACTTAATAGAAGCACTGTCAAGAATTGCTGAACCCAGAGATCGCTGAATTACTGTCCAATACCATGACTCTATCATGATTTCCAGGCCATTGTTCTAATCCTTTGGGGACTACACTCACATCTTGGTATGAGACTTTAGGTCTGCTGTCCTGAAAATTTGTCCAGGAAGCCACAGATGCAAGTAAACGGGTCTAAAATATGTTCAATAATGCAAACTTGTATCCTAAAATATTTCAGAAGGGAAATACAGACATGCCATTACATGATTATCATTTTTTAGTAAGATACAATTTTTTTGGATCACAGGAATGAAAAGTTCTAGATTTTACATTAATATTTTGCTCTGACTTTACTAAAGATATTAAAATAAGAGTAAATTTCTATTTTTTAATGGATAATTGTTAAAGCTATTACAATGAGAAAGCGATTTATAAAGAAAGCAAGTCTTTACAGACAAATAGAATTTTAAATTAACTCTTCCTTCTAATTTTTGAAGAGTGATATGTTTACCCATTATTTGCAATTCAAAAAATTATATGTGTACTTGCTAACCTGCCACATTGTGATTTTTGATATTCATTTGAAGTAAATTCACCAAATTAACCATAATGATATCTGTTTTTTGGGTTTGTTTGTTTGTTTGTTTAACAGGGTCTCACTGTTGCTCAGGCTGGAGTACACTAATATTGATCATGGTTCACAGCAGCCTCAACCTCCTGGGCTCAAGAGAGCCTCCCACCTCAGCCTCCCAAGTAGCTGGGACTATAGGTACATGCCACCATACCCAGCTAATTTTTAAATTTTTTGTAGACAGGGTCTCACTATGTTGCCAAAGCTGATATCAAACTTCTGAGCTCAAGCAATCCTCCCACCTCGGCCTCCCAAAGCACTGGGATTACAGGCATGAGCCACCGTGCCCAGCTATAAGCATAAGATATTATATTTCATGGATCAGTAAGATATATATTTTCTTTCTTTCTTTCTCTCTCTCTTTCTTTCTTTCTTTTCTTGAGACAGACTCTTGCTCTGTCACCCAGGCTGGAGTGCAGTGGACCGATCTCGGCTCACTGCAACCTCCGCCTACCAGGTTCAATCAATTCTCCTGCCTCAGCCTCCTGAGTAGCTGGGACTACAGGCATGCACTACCACACCTGGCTAATTTTGTATTTTTAGTAGAAATGGAGTTTCATCGTGTTGGTCAGGCTGGTCTCGAACTCTGGACCTCAGGTGATCCGCCTGCCTTGGCCTCCCCAAATGCTGGGATTACAGGCCTGAGCCACTGTGCCCCTCCACTAAGATATATATTTCTAAAAATATTGGAGAAGGTGGGAGTTCCCAACCTCTTTTTTTTTGGCCAGGTAGGGTATATTTAAAAGCAACTAAAAAAAAAAAAAAGCAACTAGCATCTACTATTTCCATAAGATAAAAACATAACATTTTAGCACCATAAATTTAGGAAAGACAACATCAGAATAAAAAAGGAGAGTTATTTAGGCTGGGCATGGTGGCTCATGCCTGTAATCCCAGCACTTGGGGAGGCCGAGGAAGGCGGGTCACTTTAGGTCAGGAGTTTGAAACCAGCCTGGCCAACATGACAAAACCCTGTCTCTACTAAAAATTCAAAACTTAGCTGGGTGTGGTGGTAAAATTCAAAAATTAGCTGCTCCTGTAATCCCAGCTATTTGGGAGGCTGAGGCAGGAGAATCGCTTGAGCACAGGAGGCGGAGGTTGCAGTGAGTCAAGATCTCCCCATGGCACTCCAGCCTGGGCAACAGAATGAGACTCCGAAGAGTTAATTGAATGTTAACTTCATAAAAGGTCAGCTGCATTGCTCCCTTTTTCATCAGTTTCATGTAGATTAGGGAAAGCTTCACCACACAACTCCTCTGGTCCAGGGACCAGCCACTGTTTCAATCAGGTGTGAAGAGCCTCCTTGCCTGGAAGGCCGAGGTCCTGGGAGACAAATGTCCCGCCCTAGGCAATAGATCTCCTGAGGCCACCTTTAAGCTGCAGTGTTTGGGAGAAAAGTTGGGTTACGTTTGTTGATTGGTTGGTTCTGTTTTCAATATTGCTTGCTATTTCTTTTATGTTATCTCTTTCTCTTAACACCCTTTTCTTTCTCATTTTTTCCTTCGTTGTTGCACAATCTATTCTCCTGAATCCATTACCTTAATTGGAAAACTCAGAATAAAAATTACACAACACTTTTTTAAATCCAGCAGAGCCAGTCAGGGAGAAGCTGATTTCTCCATGGAAGGAAGTCAGGGGACGAGGGATAGGACAAGGTAGAATGGTTGTCCTAAATGCCCTTTTTGAATTTGGCACATTAAATTCTTTCACCATTGCCTCAGCCTTTGCATGCTCAACAAGGAAGCACTTTGAGTCAATTGTTCTTTGAAATGTTTCTTTCAGTGCCGCTGTGAGTTGGTGACATTTTCCTTGGCTGCCTCTCATGACCTATTTATAGTACCTGTTTTAAAAATATGCCTGGTTTGACACTTCAGAGTCTATCAGAAGTATGGGAACATGAGTAAAAAAGGGTATGAAAATTAGCAAAAAATAAACAAACCTGTATATATATATATATATATATATATATATACACACACACACACACACACACACACACACATGGGTTTATGACTACTCTTAGATTATTTGTGTGTGTGTATATATATATATATATATATATAAAATCTAGGAGTAGTCATAAAAATCTAGATTTCTCTGGTCTTCAATAGCAGAGTCAAGGTGAGAGCTACTGAGCTATATCTCAGTTTCTCCATTTGTCAATGTCCAAGAGGCAAAAAAGCAGTCAGTCTGAAGAGGCACAAAATGGGGACACACACAAGTTCATTTTGCCCCTTCTGCATGAGCAAACACACCTATATGACCAACTCCAGCCCTGAAGGAGAAGTGATTCTCAGAGTATGGAGAAGACATTCTTTAACATTATCAATGTTGGTCAACATGAGCTCTCAACCCAGAGCACCCTTGCCCACATGTTACGAGCCCCCCATGCTGAGAAGGCATTTTACTGATCATATTGCCTTCTCCTCTAGATTCTGGATTTTTCACAGATCCAGCCTGTAGCTACTTTCTTCAACCTCATTTATGCTCTCTTTCTTTTTGTTCTGAGACAGTCTCACTTTGTCACCCAGGCTAGAGTGCAGTGGCGTAATCATACCTCATTGCAGCCTCAAACTCCTCAGCCCAAGCAATCTTCCTGCCTCAGCCTCCTGAGTAGTTGGGACTACAGGTGCATGCCACCATGCCCAGCTGATTTTAAAATATTTTGTGGAGACAAGATCTCCTATGTTGTCCAGGCTGGTTTCTAACTCCTGGCTTCAAGTAATCCTCCCACCTTGGCTTCCCAAAGTGTTGGGATTACAGGTATGAGCCATTGCACCTGGCTCCCCCATCTGTGGTCTCTTGATGGACAGACAATACATTTCATGCAGAAGGAGCAAAAACATGGCTGGATCAACTATACTTTCTGGGTAGGTTACTTGTGTTTTGGAAACACTTTCCAATTATATCAAGTTAGGTAAAATTCTATTCATTTCATCATGAAGCAAATGATACATGAATTCAATATTTTTTCTTTATTCTTTCCTTACAGCTCTTAATTATCTGCACAGAATCACTTGGAAATATATTTATTTATATTTCAATATAAATAGAGTCCCCTGGTTCAAAATTTCAAAAATAGAAAAGGCAACTCAGTAAATGGCCTCCTTCTGTCCACGCGCCCAGTCATCTAGTGCCTGTTCCCAGAGGCCTTCAGAGTTTCCAGTTTCTTGTCTATTCTCTTGGGGAAGGGGCTGGGGAAGGACTTCTTTTGTTCATCCACAAGGTTTACCTGAAAAGCGTTTTTTCCCTAACTCTCCTGGCCTCGGCCCTCATCCCTTTCTCCTCTCCTCGGAAAATAATGAGTTATATGATTGATGAGGATGGCAGAAAAATTGGTGCATGGAGCTTAGTTATTTCCTTCCTGCCCTTCCTTTTTGGAGCAATGTGACTCCAGCAAACAGACTTTTTGCTCTC
The DNA here is from genome assembly GCF_009828535.3 of Hylobates moloch. Lineage (NCBI taxonomy): Eukaryota > Metazoa > Chordata > Mammalia > Primates > Hylobatidae > Hylobates > Hylobates moloch. The sequence goes on from NW_026652277.1 coordinate 33,884,700, forward strand.
CAATCATATCTAAACATGGACAGGAGTGGCCCTCACATGGGGAGGGTTGTGGGGGCCCAGCCCAAGTGAATGAGACTGCCTAGTTCTTGGGTTTAGTATTGGGGAATCTACTGTTGGCACATACCTGAGTTGTGTTCTCTGATATGAGCTTTATCAATAATAAAGGTAATATTTTGAATTCCCATTGCCATTCTTTGTTTTCTATCAACCACAATGTATCATTCCAGAGATATAGACGCATGTAATTTTCCCCTCCTTTCCTTTAAAAAATTAAGTGACGGTGTACTAAATATCTTGCTCTCCATCTAGGAGATCATTTGTTATCAGTACATAGAGAATATTCTCATTTTCCTTTCTGGATGCATAGAATTCCATTGTGTGGGAAGATCATTATTTAATCAGTCCCATATTAATGAACAGTAAGGCTATTTTCAATGTGCTGTAATGAATGACTTTGTACAGATGTCATTTTCTATACATACAAATATTACCTACCTGACAAAATACAATAATTAGAATTGCTGGGTCAGGCTGGGCACAGTGGCACATGCCTGTAATCCCAGCACTTTGGGAGGCCGAGGTGGGTGGATTGCTTGAGCCCAGGAGTTCAAGGCTGAAGTGAGCCATGATTGCATCACTGCACTCCAGCTTGGGTGACAGAGCAAGACCCTGTATCTAAAAATGAATGAATGAATGAATGAATGAATGAATGAATGAATAAAAAGAAAAAAAGAATTGCTGGGTCAAAAATGTGCATGTGTATTTGGATGCATTTCTGCCTTTGTAATTAGTCTATTGAGCAGTCTACCTTACCATATAACATTATTCAACTGGCTTTATAGTACATTTTAATATCTACTGTAATATTTTTAAAATGACTTTGTGCTATTTTTTGCTGTTTAAGTCTTAATCAAAATTGTATAAAATTTATGCACCTAGTTAAGGAGAATTGACATCTTAATGAAGCTATTTCTTCATGATGATGCCTTTTCAGTTATTCAAGGCTCCTTTTGTGTCTCTTAGTAGAGTTTTAAAGTTTTCTTCATAGAGATCTTGAATAATTCTTAATACTTTACCCCCAAGTATTTGTTATTTTAAATTTTTTACTTTTCCTTCTTATTAAAAAATTCAAGCTTACTAGAAAGTTGCAAAAATAGTACAAAGAACTCCCATACTCCTCTTGCTCAGATTCACCAAGTTTTAACATATTGCCATATTTATTTTATTATCTCTTTCTCAGTATAGATACGTTTTTTTCTGACCCATTGGAGAGTATGTTACTTTTATCATGCCCGTTTACCCGTTAATTCTTCCATGTGTATTTCTTACAGACAAAAATATTTCTTATGTTGTAATAATACAGTAATCAAACTCAAGAAATTTAAAATTGCTATATGCTATTGTTTAATCTGCAGCCCATATTCCAATCTCATTAATTGTCACAATAATGTCATCTGTAGCAATTTCATTCTTTCTTGGGACAGGATCAGTTGCGGATCATTGGTTATCATGACCCTTCACTCTCCTTTAGAGGACATTCCTCAGTCTCTCTTTGTCTTTCATAAGACATTTTGGAGAAGGCAGGTCAGCTGTTTTATAGAATTTTTTCAGTTTGGGTTTGTCTGATGGTTTCTCATAGTCAGATTCAGGTATGAACTTTTGGCTGGAAAATAATATGAATGCTGTTGTGTTCTTGGGGTATCATATTCACAGGTTCATTTATTTCTTATTTTAGCAATATTAATTTTAATAATTAACCCATTTGTTTCTTTTATTATGGTTTTTTTTTTTTGACAGAGTCTCGCTCTGTTGCCCAGGCTGGTGTGCAGTGGCGTGACTGCAGCTCACTGCAACCTCCGCCTCCCAGGTTCAAGTGATTCTCCTGCCTCAGCCTCCTGAGTAGCTGGGATTACAGGCATGCACCACCACGCCCAGCTAATTTCTGTATTTTTAGTAGAGATGAGGTTTCACCACATTGGCCAGGCTGGTCTTGAACTCCTGACCTCAAGTGATCCACTCGCCTTGGCTTCCCAAAGTGCTGGGATTACAGGAATGAGCCACCATGCCCAGCCCTATTTTGTGTTGTAATTGATTGTGATATATATATATGCATGTGTGTATGCATGTGTGTATATGTTTATACATGTACATATAAATATGTAAATATATATCTTTCTGTCATTCCTTCTGATATTAATTCTGTATCCAACTATTTGTTTAAAGAAATGGGTCTCTCACATTTCTGTACATCTTGCAAGCAGAGGCTCTGCCTGCCTGGGTCCAGACACTTTTTTCACTTTGTTGTAGTGAACAGTCATGGAAGATAGAGATAGTCCCTTCCTCTCAAGCAGGGAAAAAGTTCATTTACTGTCCAGAATTGTGGTCCTTGAAAGTGACCTGTGTTAGGTACTTGGCCTTCTGAATCACTTGTAGTCTGATATTAGTATACTTTTTATCATAAATGTGGCTATCACAAAATTAGCCACTCAGCAATAGGCTAATTGTGAAGAAATTCAATGGACCTTCCATGTTCTCTACCATTCACAGGCATCTGGTATCATTGAGTGTTAGAATGGCCTCCTAAAAAACCTACTCAAAAAGATTTCTAATTCTCCCTCCTTCACCTCCTACCAGTCAACACACCTTAGTGAGGCAATCTGATCAATTAATGCAGCTATTTCCCAAAAGCAGTCATTTCCTCTCAGTCACTCCCTGGGTGATGACCAGAGGTGAAGGGCTATGTAGACTTAGTGGGATTCTGTCCTGACCATTCTTGGGCACGCTTCTTTCTTTCTTCTAAGAGCAACCAGGGCCAGCCTGGTTGGCACACCCTCCAAGCGACAACTAGCCAAAAGGGGGCACAGAAGAGTCAAACTTAATTCTGACTCAGGCACTGGGATTCTCTTTTTGTATTGACATGATCCTAGATCATAAAGATAATGATCACTAAGTTGAGCACACTGCTTGCCAAGTCCCCTTATAGTGGCCCAGGTTGGCCAGAGTTTGTGACATAATAGGCCTCTGTAAGTTTTGTCCATCTTACACCTGACCTTTTCAAACAAAATGATGAGTGAAAACAGGGATATGACTGGAAAAGAAGGCGAAGACGTAGCTACTGGACTGGATTTTGTAGCAATGGAAGAGAGAGCAAAAACCTTAGCACCTGGAGAGGGAACACCCTAGATCCTAGTGATATGGGGAAGGGAGGGACATTAATATTTCTTTCTTTTCTTCTTTTCTTTTCTTCTTTCTTTCTTTTTCTTTCTTTCTTTTCTTTCTTTCCTTCTTTCTTTCTTTTTCTTTCTTTCCTTCTTTCTCTTTCTTTCTTTCCTTCTTTCCTTCTTCCTTCTTTCTTTCTTTTTTTAAGACCCACCCTGGAGCCTTCCCCATGAAGGAAAATGTTCAAAATGCTCTGATGTGGGTCTCCTATGAGCAGTGAGAAAGGGATGACAGAGTAGACATAATTGCTTTCTTAAGTTCTTATTTATCAGAGAGGCTGTGGGGAAGGACAGAAAGCTGAATTTTCATCTTCCATTGTGGGAAATTAATAGATGATGCCTAACCCCATAATTTTTGTTAGGCCCGTATTCAGGTTTATTTTATTATGACTATGTAAACTTTATCCGTAGATAAGCCAGGTAGTAAACTAGGCTTACTTTTATTTTTTATTTTTTTGCTGTGCAATTTTTTGCAGAATGCCAGAGGGGTTGGGATCCAGTATACAAGTGGAGAATTTGGCCCTAAAATTAGTTTCCTATATACTTTACACTAATTTAACTCTAAAATCTCCGTGATTATCTAAATCTTTTTTCAGAACTTTCATCAGTGGTTATGTATACTCTCACTCTGACAAACTTGGTTCATCCGTTGTAATTGGAAAGATTCTGGCAGAGTATATGCATATAGATGAAGGTAGATTTGTTGGAGGAATGTCAAAAAAGTTATTTTCTGATTGCAGCTGTTTTCTGAGTGAAATAAAAAGCGAGTTCATCAGTGAGAGTGAGAAAGGGCAAGAGGCTCAAAATTCAAGAAGAGGGAAGAAAGTGTGAAACAGCTGTAGAGGAAACTGAGTAAATAAACACAGGAAATGAAATCGGATTTTTCAGGCATACTGGAAGCCCTCTTGAGATTTGTGATCACTCATTTAAAGTAATGACCCTCAGCCTATTGGGTGTTTTTTTCCAGTCATGTTCAGTTTCTCAAATTTGGGGACAGAGTAGGCAGGGCATTAGACCAGGGCTGTAACGTTGCTGGGCAAGGACAACAGAGGGCAGCGGGACTAGGAGTGGAGTTTTCCTGCAGGAGAATGATGATGATCGTGATGATGATGATGGATCATGGCTTCTAAGCTGAGTAAGGAAGTAAATGAGAACATGAAGTTTCTTGCCTGCACCTTGGTGTGTCGGAAAAAAAAAGAGAGAGAGAGGGAACATGAAGGGATTGCTGGACAGTGAAAAGGTTGTAGGGTGGATGGACTGGATATTCTGGTGAGGGCAAAGAGTTGCTGGAGTGACAGTAGTTAAGTCAACTGAAAACATAGAAGGTACCAGAGCAGAGCCATTGAAATCAAGGATTAGATGGTGATGCAGTTGTTGGTAGTGGCAGTGTCTATATATGGCCATAAATGAGGTCAAGATGACAAATGTGGCAGGATCCTACAACTGCTTGAGCAAAGGACAATAATGGCATTTTAAGAACATTTGCTTGGTGTTGGCTAACTACCTATTTTAATGAGGAATTTAATTTATAAATTGGTTGTAGATAATGTAACTAAAGGGAAAAAAGCAACCCACCTAAGTTAATGTTACTCCAAGGAACAGAAGCCATTTAACAAAATCTCAAAAGATCTATCAACAGATAAATGGATAAATAGAACATTGTACATCCATAAAATAGAGTATATTTTATCAATAAAATGGAATATTGATACATGCTACAACATAGATGAACCTTGAAAACACTATGCTAAGTGAAAGAAGCCTGTTACAAAAGACCATATATTGTATAACTCCGTTTATATGCAACATCCAGAATAGGCAAATCTGTAGAGACAATATAGATTGGTGATTTCCTAGGGCTGAGGGAGGGAGGATGGAGAGAAATGTGGAGTGATTGCTAATAGGTATAGGGTTAACGAAAACATTCTAAAATTGTGGTGGTAGTTGCATCACTCTATGAGTGCACTAGAAACCATTTAATTGTATACTTTCAATAGGCGAACTGTGTGTTATGTGAGTTATATCTCAAACCTATTATTTTAAAAAAATCTTTAAATAATCAGTAGCTGAGTAAGACATCTGAGAAAACTGAGATTCAAAGAGAGTCAATGATTTGCTTAAAGTCCACTGCTACAGCCAATACTTAAACTGGGTTTGTGAGGTCTGGGACCAAACTCCTAACTTTACAATATGTGTTACATTGACACTGCAGATTTAATGTTTGACCTATTTTCCCTGTCTATTGTCTCTTCCTATATTATGAATAAGTTATTTCAAGGGTAGTAAGATGACACATTTACGAGGTAAAATGACAATCCTCAGCAAAAATATGCTGGCAAAAGGTGGATAGGAGCTGAAAGTGAGGCAAGGAGGGTAATTCTCTAAACTTGGAACTGTCTCTTCTAATGTGTGATTGCAATGAATTATTTTGTGAGTTTGGAGCCCTTGTATTCACTATATTGTATTCTTTCCCTTATTAATCCAACAAAAAAAAGTTTTGGGTATTTGCAATGTGCCAGACAATTTTTTCTATAATTTAAGAGAAATTACCAGTGTCTACCTACTTTTTCCTCTTAAAAATTCCAAGCTTGAACTTATTGGTAACTGTGCTTAACCAGCAATTTGTGCTCTCAAGTTCTGTACATTATGTCCAATTCTCCAAACCTATATGGAATAAATTTTCCCTAAGCTTTTGTTAAAAACAATTTCTAGTAAAGAGAACGTTTGAAATTGTCAGACAGAACTTTTGATTTTTTTTTTTTCACTTTTAAACACTTTTGGTAAGGGTATGTTGGTTATTTTAGTATTTGTGTTGCTTTTTATGGAAATGTTGTGGATTTTAGCATACATTAGCATTGTTAAATATAGTAAAATCTACTTATACATCTGTACAAAAGAGATTCAATATACAGAAATATCTATCTGTCCGATCTCTCGCTCTCTATTCTACCATCTATGATCTTTTAAGCTTATAAACTCTTATACCCATTATATAATTAATAGGGTGATAAGATCATACGAACTGATAGTACCTTAGAAATGCTCCAGTCTAGTTTATTCTGTATCATAGTTGGGGAAACTGAGGCTCAGAGATACTCAATTGTGCTATGAAAATCTGCCCTTTGGGGGTCTATCGTCTCCACCTAGCTTTATTTTTCAACATAGTGTTGTAAAGGCATTTGTGACAAGTGCTTCCGGATTTTCTACCCAGAGAATCTTAAGTGAGGAAACTAGATGGAAACAGGGGATTGAAGTTGCCTTTTTTTTTTCACCTTACAAGATTTTGAGAAAATATCAGTTATGAACATCAAAGAAAACAAGTGAGGCTAAAGATCCCCAAATACCCTTCTTCTAATGGCTCCATTAGAATTTACTTATTTATTTTTATTTATTTATTTTATTTTATTCTATTCTATTCTATTCTATTCTATTCTATTCTATTCTATTCTATTCTATTCTATTTTATTTTATTTTATTTTATTTTATTTTATTTTATTTTTCTGAGATGGAGTCTCGCTCTATTGCCCAGGCTGGAGTGCAATGGTGCCATCTTGGCTCACTGCAACCTCTGCCTCCCGGGTTCAAACGATTCTCCTGCCTCAGCTTTCTGAGTAGCTGGGACTACAAGTGTGTGTCACCATGCCCAGCTAATGTTTTGTATTTTTTTGTAGAGATGGGGTTTCGCCATGTTGGCCAGGCTGATCTCGAACTCCTGACCTCAGATGTTTTGCCCGCCTCGGCCTCCCAAAGTGCTGGGATTATAGGCATGAGCCACTGTGCCTGGCCAACCATTAGAATTTATTATTGTTGTTTGTTTATTAAAGGTTTTGTTAGTCAATCTTACACCCAATCTCCAAATTTATTTTATGTTTTCTCATTACAAAAGCAATATACATGCTCATTACAGGAAAATTAGGTAAGGAAAAAGAAAAAACTCTTAGTCCCACACCATTAGAAGCATCCATTTTTAACCTCTTGTGTTCACATATTTGTAAGTATACTTTTTTTAAAAACAAAAATGGGATTGTTATAAATTGCTTCTAAATCTTTCTATGCCAATAGGTATATTTTTGTGCTTGTTATTTTTTTGTTGATTTGTTTTTATTCAGAAAAATACTTCCAAGGCAGCCAAGATCTTCACTGGACAATGAATGAGCTGTATTCTTTTATTCAGCAGATGATGGTCACATACTTGCTATGTGCTATCTGCCATGCCTGGTTAAGGAATGTACAATGGTGAACAGGACAGATGTAGTCTTTATATTCTAATAAGGGACACAAGCAATACACAAGTAAACATATCAAATAAATATCGATCAGGTTAAAATATATGAAGTTGATAAAAAGAGAGCTGCAATAGAGTGCTAAAGGGCCAGACTCCATCATACCCACTCTCTACTATTTCATTGATGAGGGATTAAAAAAAGGTGAATCCACCTGACCAAAGTTGTGTTTGTAATCAATGTTTCAACTAATTTATTTTTATTTTTATTATTTTAGATTCAAGGGGTACGTGTGCATGTTTGATACGTAGGTATATTGTGTAATGGTGGGGATTGGGCTTCTAGTGTACCTGTCTCTCAAATATTTAACATTATATCCAATTGGTAATCTTTTTTTTTTTTTTTTTGAGACGGAGTCTCACTCTGTCACCTAGGCTGGAGTGCAGTGGCGCGATCTCAGCTCACTGCAAGCTCCACCTCCTGAGTTCACGCCATTCTCCTGCCTCAACCTCCCGAGTAGCTGGGACTAGAGGCGCCCACCACCACGCCCAGCTAATTTTTTGTATTTTTTTAGTAGAGGCGGGGTTTCACCATGTTAGCCAGGATGGTCTCGATCTCCTGACCTCGTGATCCACCCACCTCGGCCTCCCAAAGTGCTGAGATTACAGGCATGAGCCACCACACCTGGCCTCCAATTGGTAATCTTTGAACCCTCATCCCACTCCCTCCTTCCCCCAGTTTGAAGTCCCCAGTGTCTATTGTTTCTACTTTTCTGTCTGTATGTACCCATTGTTTAGTCTACTCTATATCCAAGTGTACCCACGGTACCCCTATTTATAAGTGAAAACATGCAATATTTGATTTTCTGTTTCTGAGCTAGTTCACTTAGGATAATGGCCTCCAGCTTTATCTATGTTGCTGCAAAAGACATAATTTCATTCCTTTTTATGGAAAATTGGATTAAAAAAAGACCCAACCATCTGCTGCCAATAAGAGATTTACTTACTGGCTAAAGATACCTTCAGATAGGCACCAAATTTACTAAGAATGACTGGGAGAAGCCTCTGAAGAGGTGACATTACATAGACACATGGAGGGTGAGAAGTTTCCAGTTGTGTGATGAGCCTTCCAGGCAAAGGCATTTCATTAACGCCTTGAGTGGTGGAAAGAGCTTAATGCACCAAAGTTCAATCAGGGAAAAATCATATGGATTGAAAAAATGATTTGAGATGACATCTCATGCATTAATTTAATGAATATTGGCAAAATCATTTTGATAATGTCGACCTTGACAATACAAGGTGGATGGCAGACAAGCGTCCTCCTACAGCTAAGATGGGACAGAACCAAAGCCATAACTCAGAACTCAGTTCAGGACTTTGTACTACATTAGTTGAATCATTGATGACAAACACAACTTTGGTCAGGTGGATTCACCTTTTTTTAATCCCTCATCAATGAAATAGTAGAGAGTGGGTATGATGGAGTCTGGCCTAGGTTTGAATCTCAGCTCCATACCAGTGTAATCTTTGACAAATTATTTAATCATTTTGCATCTCAGTTCTCATTTATAAGGTGGCCATAATGTTCCTTGCCTTGTGGAGCCATTATGAAGATTAGATGTGGACAAGTGCTTAGCACAGTGCCCAGCACATAGCAAACCCTCCAGAACTCTTAACAAATTCATCAGAGAATTTTGCTTTAGATTAAATCTATTTATAATCTGTTAAATAAATTTTATTTGCATGTTACTCCCAAGGGTATTGAGGTTATAAGAAGAAATTTAACGTTGTTACATGACTATGCTTGGAGATACAGGGTATTTTAAAATTTCCTAGTGTTTTAAAGCCAAACAGTTACAATGTTTTAGAAGTTGACTCCCTCATAGCAGCTCACAGAGAGCTCCTCTTCCATGTTTCTGCTTTGCTTAAAAGCATTTCTTTCCTGCTTTTGCATCAGTAACTGTTCTTTCTGAATCTATTCTCTTTTTTTCTAAATAGCATACTTTTGAATTAAGAAAAAATATAGTAGAGAGTAGAATAATGGTTACCAGAAGCTGAAAAGGGCAGCTAGGGGTGGGTTGGGGGAAGTGGGGATGGTTAGTGCTTCCAAAAAAATACTTAGAGTGAATAAGATCTAGTATTTCTTAGCATAGAAGGGTGACTATAATCAACAATAATTTAAATGTACTTTTAAAAATAACTAAAAGAATATATAATTGGATTGTTTGTAGCAGAAAGGATAAATGCGAGATGATAGATACCCCATTTACCCTGATATAATTGTTATGCATTGTTTGCCTGTATCAAAATATCTCATGTACCTCTTAAATATATATACGTACTCTGTACCCACAAAAATTGAAAATTAAAAGAAAAGAAAGAAAAAAATCTTGCAATACCAACCACATTTGAAAGGGAGGAGTGCTTATCAAGCTTGGTGCAGTGTTCTCTGCGGTCTAGGTGTTCTCTGCACCCTTGCCTTTGAGGGCCTTGCCCTGTTGGGGACACTGAGAGAAGACATGAAGCAGTAAAGCTGCACGCACATGTAATGTTGCTGCATCCAAGTGTGTGTTGTTGCTTTTTGAAAAGCATACACACTTTTCTTTTCCAAAGCGAGGAGACACCTGTAGTACATTCATTTGTTGGTTTTTCTTGTCTGTTCTTGAAATATTTTAATCAGATGTTCAATCTATAATTTTCCCCGTTCTTAAAAAATTAATTTAGTTATAGGAGATATAAGATAACTAATCCCCATTCACAGAGAATAACTCTGTCTTGAACTAATAATATGGACAAAGGAGATTTTCCTTTTCTGTTGCAGAATACTGTAGTAACTTCTTATAGTTGTTCCCTAATTTATCCAAATCACCTCTGCTTTATTTTGGGATGGAGAGGAGACTAATATTTAAGTAACACCTATAGCTTCTGTTGCCCCCAGCCAACACAGAGAGTCATGTAGAAATAGCATCTACTTTCACCTTTCTTTCTTCACACACACACATACACGCACACACACGCACAGGGAGAACATGGGATATAAATCAACATTTTGAGACATGAGCAGAGGAAGAGAGCTTAAAGAAAAAGGGATTGAAATGGAAGTGCAGAGGAGAGACAGTGAGGGCTCAGTATTTATGAGATTGAAAGAGAGATTGAGAGAGCAAATGGAAACGAGTCGTAGCAAAGGAGGAGAAAATAGAGATGGGAAAATAGCAAAATAGAAAAAAAAAAAGGAACACAGGGAAAGAAAATTAGACAAGCACTTGATTTTCTTTTGAGTCATTGATACACCACTCTTTCCTTTTTTGGGAAGCCTCCTGTCTTCAACATAGGTTCTTTATGGTCCTGAAATGCTGCTTATATGGTTAGTCCTCATACATATTTCAATAACTGCTATAATCCTTAACTCTTTAAGGTTCAATCCTGAGCAGCCCTGTACAGTGAAAATTATCTTCAAGATGTCTGATTAACACAGTATTATCTTGACCTGGTCCCTTAAAGCTCAAAGTTTCTTGCTCCTTCAGTACAAGATAGAGTTGAATTCAAATTCCTTAACTTGGAATCTAAGGGCTTGCCTAATTGATCTCTGCTTATTGCCCACGTTATCCTAGCAAAAAACTCAGCTACTTCAACAAAGCCAGGCTACTCTTTCTCCTCCCACTTTGGTGCCTTCCCCTCCTTCCTGGAATTGGCTTCCTTTCTATCTTCCATCTTCTCCTTTGGGGTCTTGACCAAAACTTGCCTCTTCAATGATCTTCTCTGATCATTTCAGCCCGAGGCAATCTTTTTCTCCACTGAAATCCTATAACATTTATAGTTTATACAATTAATTTGGCATTTAATCCCATATGGCATTGCCTTTTATTTCTAGTTCTAACTGGATTATCGCTTCCTGACAGCAGAGTTGGGTCTTATCATTTGTTTTATAAGATAGCACCTTGCAAAGTATTCTGGCAGGGGCTGAGACTGTGCCAACCCCAATTCTTTCATGAGTAAAGTGGAAATAGTTCCTCTACTAAGGTGAGATTTAACTGAGATTATGAATACAAAAGAAATTTACTCAATACCAGAACATAATAATTGGTTTTAAAATGCTAACTTTTAAAATAATAAAAATAAAAAAGGTTAATAATTTAACAATTAACCTTTTATTTACTATCATTACTATTATAATCCCTGTTATTTGGTAAATTCAGAAAGACTAGTAAGAGTTTCTTCTTCTTTATGGGGGTACTTCTACAGCTTAACTCGTTTGTCGTTTCCTTGGGTTTCATTGCCTTCTCTAGTTGATTAGAGGTCATTCAACAGGCTTTGACAAGGTCCATTTTGTATGCTGGAGGTGTCTATACCAAATCACCTGTCAGGCTCCTCTCATCTGTGACAGTTTCTTAGACCTTCCTTGTTTTTGGTGACCTCCATGGTTTTCGGGAGCACAGGTCAGGTATTTTGCAGAATGTTCTTCTTTTGGGATTTTCTGATGTTTTTCTCATGATTAGATTGAGGTTATGAGTTTGGGGAGGAAGGCCATATAAAGTGCCATTTTTGTCATATACTATTGACATGGCCTATCATTGATATTGATCTGAATCATATAGCTGAGGCAGTATTTGTCCAGTTTCTTCCCCCACCCCTTTCCATATTGTACTCTTTGCAAGGAAGTTACTATGCACACTTTGCCTCTAAGGTCTAAGGAGTTATGAGCTGCCTCTTGAGGGCAGAATCTCTACATAAATTATTTGAAATTTGTCTTAGTCTATTTTCTGCTGTTATAACAGAATACAATAGACTGAATATTTTATAAAGAACAGAGATTTATTTCTTACAGTTTTTGAGACTGGGAAATCCAAGATCAAGAGGCACATCTGGTCAGCGTCTTCTTAATGTGTCATCCCATGGTGAAAGGTAAAAAAACAAGAGCAAGAGCAGAGCTCTCATGACCTAATCACATCTCAAAGGCTCCACCTCTCAACACTGTTGCATTGGGGATTAAGTATCCAACACATAAACTTTGGGATGCATTCAAACCATGGCAGAATTCTTTTGCATGTAAGATTTGTCTCTTCTCCCTCATTTCTTTATTTATATCCATATGGACTAACGAATATTTATTTTATATTTTGGTTTATAATTGAGTACTACTTTATTTGTCTTGTTGCTCAAATTATTCCAGCTTTTGTCACTGGGAGTCCTTTCAGTTGGCTCCTGTGTTCTTGATATCTCCATCATTATGTGTGTGTGGTTGTCAGGGAGGTGTTTGAGTACTTTCTTACTTTGTGGAGCTACAAAATGTTCTATGCTCATCTTGTATATTCTTGCATTAGTCCTAGAATCACCCATTTCTCCAGGAGCCCTTTCCTTTAACTGATACCATTGCAGAATGGTATTAGAAACCAAGATTTGGGTTCCAGGGTTATTTTTATTTAATTGCTGAACTGTAAGACTTCTTATTCAAGACACAAGTCCTTCATCATAGATATGATTTATAAGTATTTTCTTCCATTCTTTGTGTGGCCTTTTCACTTTCTTTATAGTGTTCCTTGAAGCACAAAAGTTTCATATTTTGATGAAGTCCAGCTATTTTTTTCTTTTGTCACTTCTGCTTTTGGTATCATAGCTAAGAGATCATTGCCTAATTAAAGGTGACAAAGATTTATGTCTATGATTTCTTCTAAGTGTTTTATAGTTTTAGCTTTTACATTTAGGTCTCTGATCCATTTTGTGTTAGTTTTTGCATGATGTGAGATAATGGTCCAACTTCATTATTTTGCATATGGATGTCTAGTTGTCCCAGCACCACTTATTGAAAAGACTATTATTTCCCCATTGAATTCTCTTTATAAGCTTGTCAAAAACGTAAGGGTTTATTTCTGGATTCTCAATTCTGTTCCATTGATCTATATGTCTATCTTTAAGCCAGCACCTCACTGTCTTGATTACCATGGTTTTGTTGTGGCTTGAGTCTTGCAATAATAAAATTAACATGCTGGTTTTTTTTTTCTTGAAAGTGAAAGCAAATTTATTAAGAAAGTAAAGGAATAAAAGGATGGCTATTCCATAGGCAGAGCAGCCCTGGAGGGTGCTGGTTGCCCATTTTTATGGTTATTTCTTGATGATATGCTAAAAAATAAGAGGGGGGTGGGTTATTGATGCCTCCCCTTCTTAGACTATATAGGGTGACTTCCTGATGTTGCCATGGCATTTTTAAACTGTAATGGTACTGGTGGGAGTGTAGCAGGGAGGATGACCAGAGGTCACTCTCTTGGTTTTGGTGGGTTTTAGCCAGCTTCTTTACTGCAACCTGTTTTATCAGCAAGGTCTTTATGACCTGATGAGCTGTATCTTGTGCTGACCTCCTATTTCATCCAGTGACTTAAAATGCCTAACCATCTGGGAATGCAGCCCAGCAGGTCGCAGCCTTATTTTACCCAGCCCCTATTCAAAATGGGGTTGTTCTGGTTCAAACACCTCTGACATTTCCCCCTTCCCTTTTATAAGAGAATCCTTAATCTTAAGGGTTGTAGAGGGATGAAGATCCATCTTCTGTAACTTCTTTAGGCTGAATAGGGGCAATGATATTCCTGCCTCTTGTATTCAGGGTAGAGTAGAACTCAGTCAGAAAGCATCAGTGTGGTGAGGGCAATTCATAACTCTGAGTTCTCATAAAAGGTGATATCTGGAAGATTAATAAGTGTCCAGTTTAAGAAAACATTCAGTAAGCTTATCCTGGATTCCTACACAAAGAGTACAACAACAATATATTCCACAACAATAAAGGAAAATTATCCCAAGTAAATTAAATAAGTAAGCTTTTCATGAACTGGACAACTGCTGGAACCAAGCTAATTGAGGTTGCTAGCTGATTCCAGTATCTGCCCAGAATTAGAATACTGATCTGGATTTTTACATTACCCATTCCTCTTGTTTTTTCTGAGCTGCAGTTAGAGATCACTGGTTGGTTTACGGGAATAAGCAGAGTTAGTTAGTCTAAATTATGGACAAAAACATAAAAACAACTGATGAGACCAGAATTTAATAACAAGTGTGCCATAGTTTTTGAAATACAACTTTTCTATCTCCAGTTTCCCATTTTTACTAACGACAAATCATGGTAAGACTGACTTGCATTATTATACTTGGCCTGATTATTTGTATAAAGTTCAGCAAGAATGATTATTTTTCACATAAGCTCTTTTTATTTTATTAATTAATTTATTTATTTATTTGCAACAGATTCTCATTCTGTCAGCCAGGCTGGAGTGCAGTGGCACGATCTTGGCTCACTGCAACCTCCACCTCCCAGGTTTAAGCAATTCTCCTGCCTCAGCTTCCTGAGTGGCTGGGACTACAGGCATGAGCCACCACACTCAGCTAATTTTTGTATTTTTAGCAGAGAGAGGGTTTTGCCATATTGGCCAGCCTGGTCTCAAACTCCTGACTGCAAGTGATCCACCCGCCTCGGCTTCCCAAAGTGCTGGGATTACAGGTGTGAGCCACTGTGCCTGGCCACATAAGCTGTTTTTAAATTGGGTTTGATGGAACTCTTTTCCATAAGGAATCTCAGATAAGATTTTTTTTAAAAATCTGAGCCTAGCCATGGCTTTGTACACTCAAATACCTATGAGTTTGGTAAATTCCTCTCCTCTTGATGTCCCAAGATAACTTAAGCCTCCTGGGTTTGTCAGAAAGTGACATTCTTCACTTACCACAGGTCAGGAACCCTGTACAGGGACTGCATAGGCAAGGTATGAGGCCAGTTTTCCCAAGAGGCTTTTCTTGGCTCTATAAGTTAAGTTTGATTCCTTAAAGGAAAGCACACCATTCCAGTCAAATCCTTGGTAAAATAACCCGTTTCTCCAATTGTGTCCTGTTACAAATGAAAACAGATTCTTATTGTACTTATACAAGTAACTATATTGCCATAAGTTAAGAAAACAAATAGCTTCCAAATCCTGGAGAAATCAAGTAGAGAAAAACATGTATGCTCCAAAGTTTGTTCATAGGCATATACATTACTCAATTGGTAAAAGCTGTCAATATCTCAAAAGAAAAGTTTCCTTGACTCTGAAAAACAAAAACAAAGGATTAGCAATGTTTTAAGCAAAAAGTCAAAAAGATTACTTCAGACTTCTATTAGTTTAGTCCATGCAGTTAACTCCTGTTCTGCTTGATATTCATGAACATTTCAGCTCTCCATGAGGGTCCTGAAAGTTTTTTCCTCTATTCTAATGTAATAATCTCCAAAGTTATCAGAAACCTGCATTTAAGAATGCCTGTTAGAGTTCTATAGTTGATTATAAAACCACCTTCTAAAGAGGACCAAAACAAGATGATTGTCTGTGGATGAAAAAAATGCCTTAGAGCAGCCTCTATTAAAGCCACCATTGACTAGCAATTTTGTTACTTCTGTGGCATACATCAATGTAATGTAACAATTATAACTATTAATAACATACACTAAGTCATATCAGAATTATAAGAGTTTCCCATAATTTTGGAACACATACCAACAACATATTTATACAAATACAGCCCAAAGAAAGCCAAGCACCATTTCATATTTGACAATGCTTCCTGTATGATTTTTATATCAAATAAGCCAAATTTCATCATTACATTAGCGCATTATTGATGTTAAACCCAATTCTTAATAAAACCTTATAGACAAATGTATTGTATCTTAATCAGTTTGACCATAAGGTAAGATTCTCATAAACCTTTTGTAACCCTTTACAATTTTTGTAAAAGAGCCGATCAGTAGTCTAAGAAAAACCTGTTGTGCTTTTATTTTAATGTTCAATTTATGGAAAAACTGAATAATACCTATTTAACTTTAGCCAATATGTTCACACACAGAATCTCTTTTACAAGATTAATTTTTCACAAACACTTAAACTTTTAGCTTTATCCTATTTATGTTATTATTTATTTATTTGAGACAGAGTTTTGCTCTGTCGCCCAGGCTGGAGTGCAGTGGTGTGATCTCAGCTCACTGCAACCTCTGTCTCCTGGGTTCAAGTGATTCTCCTGCCTCAGCCTCCTGAGTAGCTGGGATTACAGGCATGCACCACCACCCTCAGCTAATTTTTATATTTTTAGTAGAGACGAGGTTTCACCATGTTGGTCAGGCTAGTCCTGAACTCCTGACCTTGTGATCTGCCTGCCTCAGCCTCCCAAAGTGCTAGGATTACAGGTGTGAGCCACTGTGCCTGGACTGGCTTTATCCTATTTAAGTTAAAATAATCCTTTAACCTTTAGTCAAACAAACAAACACACAAACACATTCCCATGACTTCTTACAGTCTTTTACCAAAAGCACATTTTACTTTTCTTACATGCCTTGCATGTAGAACTGTTTCTGTTTCCCAAAGATTACTTAAGTCACATGAACTGAAAGGCATTACAGTTTTTACTTTTCTGAGAAAATATTTGATTTAAGCACTTATTTTTATTTTTTATTTTTTTGAGATGGAGTCTCACTCTGTTGCCCAGGCTGGAGTGCGGTGGCGGGATCTCGGCTCACTGCAAGCTCTGCCTCCCAGGTTCACGCCATTCTCCTGCCTCAGCCTCCCGAGTAGCTGGGACTACAGGTGCCCGCCACCATGTCTGGCTAATTTTTTTGTATTTTTAGTAGAGACGGGGTTTCATCATGTTAGCCAGGATGGTCTCGATCTCCTGACCTCATGATCCGCCCATCTTGGCCTCCCAAAGTGCTGGGATTACAGGTGTGAGCCACTGCACCCGGCCAGCACTTATTATTTTTAAACCAATTAAAGCTTTTTCATATATAAACATCACACACAACACGTATAAATACACAGACAGAAGAAGATCTAGTACTTGTAAAATTTTTCATTTCCTAGTTTCTTAATTTAATTACTGGCTTCAGGGTGGAGCCCTTGGAGGAACAGGCCCAGGAAGGTATGCACTTTTTACCCTGAATAAGCAGGCTCAGCTGGAAGGTAAAAACAGGTCCCCAAAATTAGGGGTCCTATTTTTTTTTTTTAATGTTTTTTTTTTTTTTTATTATACTTTAGGTTTTAGGGTACATGTGCACAATGTGCAGGTTTGTTACATATGTATACATGTGCCATGTTGATTTCCTGCACCCATTAGCTCGTCATTTAGCATTAGGTATATCTCCTAATGCTGTCCCCGCCCCCCCACCCCCCACCCCACAACAGTACCCGGAATGTGATGTTCCCCTTCCTGTGTCCATGAGTTCTCATTGTTCAATTCCCACCTATGAGTGAGAACATGCGGTGTTTGGTTTTTTGTCCTTGCGATAGTTTACTGAGAATGATGTTTTCCAGTTTCATCCATGTCCCTACAAAGGACACGAACTCATCATTTTTTATGGCTGCATAGTATTCCATGGTGTATATGTGCCACATTTTCTTAATCCAGTCTATTGTTGTTGGACATTTGGGTTGGTTCCAAGTCTTTGCTATTGTGAATAGTGCCGCAATAAACATACGTGTGCATGTGTCTTTATAGCAGCATGATTTATACTCCTTTGGGTATATACCCAGTAATGGGATGGCTGGGTCAAATGGTATTTCTAGTTCTAGATCCCTGAGGAATCGCCACACTGACTTCCACAATGGTTGAACTAGTTTACAGTCCCACCAACAGTGTAAAAGTGTTCCTATTTCTCCACATCCTCTCCAGCACCTGTTGTTTCCTGATTTTTTAATGATGGCCATTCTAACTGGTGTGAGATGGTATCTCACTGTAGTTTTGATTTGCATTTCTCTGATGGCCAGTGATGATGAGCATTTCTTCATGTGTTTTCTGGCTGCATAAATGTCTTCTTTTGAGAAGTGTCTGTTCATGTCCTTTGCCCACTTTTTGATGGGGTTGTTTGTTTTTCTCTTGTAAATTTGTTTGAGTTCATTGTAGATTCTGGATATTAGCCCTTTGTCAGATGAGTAGGTTGCAAAAATTTTCTCCCATTCTGTAGGTTGCCTGTTCACTCTCATGGTAGTTTCTTTTGCTGTGCAGAAGCTCTTTAGTTTAATGAGATCCCATTTGTCAATTTTGGCTTTTGTTGCCATTGCTTTTGGTGTTTTAGACATGAAGTCCTTGCCCACGCCTATGTCCTGAATGGTATTGCCTAGGTTTTCTTGTAGGGTTTTAATGGTTTTAGGTCTAACATTTAAGTCTTTAATCCATCTTGAATTAATTTTTGTATAAGGTGTAAGGAAGGGATCCAGTTTCAGCTTTCTACATATGGCTAGCCAGTTTTCCCAGCACCATTTATTAAATAGGGAATCCTTTCCCCATTTCTTGTTTTTGTCAGGTTTGTCAAAGATCAAATAGTTGTAGATATGCGGCATCATTTCTGAGGGCTCTGTTCTGTTCCATTGATCTATATCTCTGTTGTGGTACCAGTACCATGCTGTTTTGGTTACCGTAGCCTTGTAGTATAGTTTGAAGTCAGGTAGCGTGATGCCTCCAGCTTTGTTCTTTTGGCTTAGGATTGACTTGGCGATGCGGGCTCTTTTTTGGTTCCATATGAACTTTAAAGTAGTTTTTTCCAATTCTGTGAAGAAAGTGATTGGTAGCTTGATGGGGATGGCATTGAATCTATAAATTACTTTGGGCAGTATGGCCATTTTCACGATATTGATTCTTCCAACCCATGAGCATGGAATGTTCTTCCATTTGTTTGTATCCTCTTTTATTTCATTGAGCAGTGGTTTGTAGTTCTCCTTGAAGAGGTCTTTCACATCCCTTGTAAGTTGGATTCCTAGGTATTTTATTCTCTTTGAAGCAATTGTGAGTGGGAGTTCACTCATGATTTGGCTCTCTGTTTGTCTGTGATTGGTGTACAAGAATGCTTGTGGTTTTTGTACATTGATTTTGTATCCTGAGACTTTGCTGAAGTTGCTAATCAGCTTAAGGAGATTTTGGGCTGAGACAATGGGATTTTCTAGATATACAATCATGTCATCTGCAAACAGGGACAGTTTGACTTCCTCTTTTCCTAATTGAATACCCTTTATTTCCTTCTCCTGCCTGATTGCTCTGGCCAGAACTTCCAGCACTATGTTGAATAGGAGCGGTGAGAGAGGGCATCCCTGTCTTGTGCCAGTTTTCAAAGGGAATGCTTCCAGTTTTTGCCCATTCAGTATGATATTGGCTGTGGGTTTGTCATATATAGCTCTTATTATTTTGAAATACGTCCCATCAATACCTAATTTATTGAGAGTTTTTAGCATGAAGGGTTGTTGAATTTTGTCAAAAGCCTTTTCTGCATCTATTGAGATAATCATGTGGTTTTTGTCTTTGGTTCTGTTTATATGCTGGATTACATTTATTGATTTGCGTATGTTGAACCAGCCTTGCATCCCAGGGATGAAGCCCACTTGATCATGGTGGATAAGCTTTTTGATGTGCTGCTGGATTCGGTTTGCTAGTATTTTATTGAGGATTTTTGCATCAATGTTCATCAAGGATATTGGTCTAAAATTCTCTTTTTTGGTTGTGTCTCTGCCTGGCTTTGGTATCAGGATGATGCTGGCTTCATAAAATGTGTTAGGGAGGATTCCCTCTTTTTCTATCAATTGGAATAGTTTCAGAAGGAATGGTACCAGTTCCTCCTTGTACCTCTGGTAGAATTCAGCTGTGAATCCATCAGGTCCTGGACTCTTTTTGGTTGGTAAGCTATTGATTATTGCCACAATTTCAGAACCTGTTATTGGTCTATTCAGAGATTCGACTTCTTCTAGATTTTCTAGTTTATTTGCATAGAGGTGTTTGTAGTATTCTCTGATGGTAGATTGTATTTCTGTGGGATCGGTGGTGATATCCCCTTTTTCATTTTTTATTGCATCTATTTGATTCTTCTCTCTTTTCTTCTTTATTAGTCTTGCTAGCGGTCTATCAATTTTGTTGATCTTTTCAAAAAACCAGCTCCTGGATTCATTAATTTTTTGAAGGGTTTTTTGTGTCTCTATTTCCTTCAGTTTTGCTCTGATTTTAGTTATTTCTAGCCTTCTGCTAGCTTTTGAATGTGTTTGCTCTTGCTTTTCTAGTTCTTTTAATTGTGATGTTAGGGTGTCAATTTTGGATCTTTCCTGCTTTCTCTTGTGGGCATTTAGTGCTATAAATTTCCCTCTACACACTGCTTTGAATGTGTCCCAGAGATTCTAGTATGTTGTGTCTTTGTTCTCGTTGGTTTCAAAGAACATCTTTATTTCTGCCTTCATTTCATTATGTACCCAATAGTCATTCAGGAGCAGGTTGTTCAGTTTCCATGTAGTTGAGCGGTTTTGAGTGAGTTTCTTAATCCTGAGTTCTAGTTTGATTGCACTGTGGTCTGAGAGACAGTTTGTTATAATTTCTGTTCTTTTACATTTGCTGAGGAGAGCTTTACTTATAACTATGTGGTCAGTTTTGGAATAGGTGTGGTGTGGTGCTGAAAAAAATGTATATTCTGTTGATTTGGGGTGGAGAGTTCTGTAGATGTCTATTAGGTCCACTTTTTTTAGAGCTGAGTTCAATTCCTGGATATCCTTGTTAACTTTCTGTCTAGATGATCTGTCTAATGTTGACAGTGGGGTGTTAAAATCTCCCATTATTATTGTGTGGGAGTTTAAGTCCCTTTGTAGGTCACTCAGGACTTGCTTTATGAATCTGGGTGCTCCTGTGTTGGATGCATATATATTTAGGATAGTTAGCTCTTCTTGTTGAATTGATCCCTTTACCATTATGTAATGGCCTTCTTTGTCTCTTTTGATCTTTGTTGGTTTAAAGTCTATTTTGTCAGAGACTAGGATTGCAACCCCTGCCTTTTTTTGTTTTCCATTTGCTTGATAGATCTTCCTCCATCCCTTTATTTTGAGTCTATGTGTGTCTCTGCACATGAGATGGGTTTCCTGAATACAGCACACTGATGGGTCCTGACTCCTTATCCAGTTTGCCAGTCTGTGTCTTTTAATTGGAGCATTTAGCCCATTTACATTTAACGTTAATATTGTTATGTGTGAATCTGATCCTGTCATTATGATGTTAGTTGGTTATTTTGCTCATTAGTTGATGCAGTTTCTTCCTAGCCTCGATGGTCTTTACAATTTGGCATGTTTTTGCAGTGGCTGGTACCGGTTGTTCCTTTCCATGTTTAGTGCTTCCTTCAGGAGCTCTTTTAGGGCAGGCCTGGTGGTGACAAAATCACTCAGCGTTTGCTTGTCTGTAAAGTATTTTATTTCTCCTTCACTTATGAAGCTTAGTTTGGCTGGATATGAAATTCTGGGTTGAAAATTCTTTTCTTTAAGAATGTTGAATATCGGCCCCCACTCTCTTCTGGCTTGCAGAGTTTCTGCCGAGAGATCAGCTGTTAGCCTGATGGGCTTCCCTTTGTGGGTAACCCGACCTTTCTCTCTGGCTGCCCTTAACATTTTTTCCTTCATTTCAACTTTGGTGAATCTGACAATTATGTGTCTTGGAGTTGCTCTCCTCGAGGAGTATCTTTGTGGCGTTCTCTGTATTTCCTGAATCTGAATGTTGGCCTGTCTTGCTAGATTGGGGAAGTTCTCCTGGATAATATCTTGCAGAGTGTTTTCCAACTTGGTTCCATTCTCCCCGTCATTTTCAGGTACACCAATCAGACGTAGGTTTGGTCGTTTCACGTAGTCCCAAATTTCTTGGAGGCTTTGTTCATTTCTTTTTATTCTTTTTTCTCTAGACTTCCCTTCTCGCTTCATTTCATTCATTTCATCTTCCATCTGCGATACCCTTTCTTCCAGTTGATCGCATCTGCTACTGAGGCTTCTGCAATCTTCACGTAGTTCTCAAAACTTGGCTTTCAGCTCCTCCATCTCCTTTAAGCCCTTCTCTCCATTGGTTATTCTAGTTATCCATTCTTCTAATTTTTTTTCAAAGTTTTTAACTTCTTTGCTATTGTTTTGAATTTCCTCCCGTAGCTCAGAGTAGTTTGATCGTCTGAAGCCTTCTTCTCTCAACTCGTCAAAGTCATCCTCCATCCAGCTTTGTTCCATTGCGGTGAGGAACTGCGTTCCTTTGGAGGAGGAGAGGTGCTCTGCTTTTTAGAGTTTCCAGTTTTTCTGCTCTGTTTTTTCCCCATCTTTGCGGTTTTATCTGCTTTTGGGCTTTGATGATGGTGATGTACAGATGGGTTTTTGGTGTGGATGTCCTTTCTGTTTGTTAGTTTTCCCTCTACCAGACAGGACCCTCAGCTGCAGGTCTGTTGGAGTTTACTAGAGGTCCACTCCAGACCCTGTTTGGCTGGGTGTCAGCAGCGGTGGCTGCAGAACAGCGGATTTTCGTGAGACCACCAATTCAGCTGTCTGATAGTTCCTCTGGAAGTTTTGTCTCAGAGGAGCACCTGGCCCAGTGAGGTGTCAGTCTTTCCCTTCTGGGGGGGTGCCTCCCAGTTAGGCTGCTCAGGGGTGAGGGACCCACTTTAGGAGGCAGTCTGTCCGTTCTCAGATCTCCAGCTGCGTGCTGGGAGAACCACTACTCTCTTCAATGCTGTCAGTCAGACAGGGACGTTTAAGTCTCTGGAGATTCCTGCTGACTTTTTGTTTGTCTGTGCCCTGCCCCCAGAGGTGGAGCCTACAGAGGCAGACAGGCCTCCTTGAGCTGTGGTGGGCTCCACCCAGTTCGAGCTTCCTGGCTGCTTTGTTTACCTAAGCAAGCCTGGGCAATGGCGGGCGCCCCTCCCCCAGCCTCGCTGCCGCCTTGCAGCTTGATCTCAGACTGCTGTGCTAGCAATCAGCGAGACTCCGTGGGCATAGGCCCCTCCGAGCCAGGTGTGGGATACAATCTCCTAGTGTGCCGTTTTCCAGGCCTGTTGGGAAAGCTCAGTATGAGGGTGGGACTGACCCGATTTTCCAGGTGCCGTCTGTTACCCCTTTCTTTCACTAGGAAAGGGAACTCCCTGACCCCTTGCGCTTCCCGAGTGAGGCAATGCCTCGCCCTGCTTCGGCTCGCGCACAGTGCGCTTCACCGACTGTCCTGCACCCACTGTTTGGCACTCCCTAGTGAGATGAAAGCGGTACCTCAAGCAGAAATGCAGAAATCACCAGTCTTCTGTGTCGCTGGGGCTGGGAGCTGGAGACTGGAGCTGTTCCTATTCGGCCATCTTGGCTCCAAATCCAAGGGTCCTATTTTTATACCAGATCCTGGATCCCCAAAAGAGGGGAACAGCCCATCCCCATAGGAGTCTTAACTTTCAGTGGGGGGTGGGGACTTCGCCATACTTTCTACGTAGCCAAGAGCATGCTTCTCTGATCTAAATGTGCAAAAAGCCGAGTATCCCCCCATAACTGCCATTAGCCATCCATAAAACTATATTTCCTACCTTGTTATCACACACCAATGCTCTCTCATAATGCGAAGTACTTTCTGATACCCCTAAAAGTTAAAAACATCAGATAATGCAATACAAAACAGAAAAGAGCCTTAGATTTTAAGAGCAATCTATCCACTTTCAGTTCCTGGGGTTTCATGAGGAAAACAGATTTTTCCCAAAGCAGATTCTGTGGCGCCTCCTCTGTTTTTCCCAAGGATTCTAGGCTGTTAAAGCTTGAATATCCACTTTTAATTAAGCTGACTTTTAACCACAGTGCTCTTTAAAAAAAAAAGTCCTTTTAAATTTTTTATTACCCAACTTTAACCAGGCCAAAAGGTCAATATTTCTGTGCTCAGAGAAAGGAAAATTTAAGAAGGGAAGCCAGGAGTTATTCATGGAAGCACCAAGAATTAACAAGTGGCCAAAGTTACACAGATATCAAACCAGAAAAAGACTTATTCCCTAAGCTGGGAGTTGAATCTGAACCGCAACTGTAAAATGGCAAAACCTTAGCTACTGTGCTACAACATTGGGCAGTTTCTGTTACTCTTCCAAGAAACAGTCTAGAGCAGTGTACTTTGAACTTGCAAAGACTTTTAGCTGCTCAAGATAATTTTTAGGGCAAACTATGACATGAGGCTCCTCCAAGGCAGAGACCAAGAGAAAGTACTGCCACATGATTATAAGGTCAAGCTCCCAAGAACATTTTTCAACACGTGGTTTCTGGGCAGGATGAAAGAGTGGACAGTTCCCCTGAGTAACAGAAAAGTTAGGAAAGAGAAAGGAGTGGAAGAGAGAGAAAAGGATTGCCTGCAGCAGGGTGGGGAAGGTGAAATGCCAGGGAGGCCAGAGAAAGACCCACCCATTGCAGCGTCGCTGAATCAAAAGTTCAGGCGGCTGCTTGTCAGTCTCGAAAGGACCTGTTCCAGCAGTCCCATCAGCTCTTAAGTGTTCCCCTTTAGAGAGGGAAAAGCTCCCCATCTCCCATGATCCTGTACTTGCCTAATCCCGTCACCCACAGCCATCAGCAAAGAGTGCGAAGCAGATTAATCCAAAGAGAATAGCAGTTAACACCCTGTAGTGCCAAACCCGTTCTTAGCTGAGAGAGTCTTTACTGAGAGGGGTCTCCAGCCCCCTAAGTCTTAGGAAGGACTCTAACCTTCCTAAATTGGGACTCAAATCTGGGTTAGGTCAAGCATCATTGCCTTTTATTAAGAGGAGACTTTACCCTCTCTGTCTTAGGAGAGACTCATTCTCCTAAGTTTGGCCTCTAGCCCAATGCCATCCTTTACCTGGGTAAATACGCCTCACTTACCCAAAGTTGGCCAGTCGGTGCTGCAATCTATTTCTTTTGGATCGGGGTCTCCTCAGTATAGTTCCTTTGTGGTTAGCCAAAAAGATGTTACCGAAAAGGGGTCCCGATCCAGATCCCAAGAGAGGGTTACTGGATCTCGTGCAAGAAAGAATTCGAAACGAATCCATAGAGTAAAGTGAAGGCAAGTTTATTAAGAAAGTAAAGGAATAAAAGTATGGCTACTCACTCCACAGGCAGAGCAGCCTTAACATGCTGTTTTTATTAAGTCTTTTTGGTGATCTGTAAGAGGTGTCCAGATGACTTCACCCAACTCTGTCCAGATTTTTATTTTGCTCTAAATGTACACTGGAACCTTTATTCTCTCACCACAGTAGGAAGGTAGGAGGTATATAGGGGCTGTGAAGTTATTTTAGGGCATGGTAACATGGTGTGACATTGGCCAGATGTGTAAACTGAGTAGCTCTGGATAGATACAAAGTCAACCATCAGGATAAAGGGAGGTGTTTGGGTAAGACATAAAATCCCTGCTTGATATGTTGTTTCTGAGAAGCTCTTAGAGCTACATCCTCCAGAAGCATAGCCCAAGGGGCCCCCAGGAAAGGTCACCCTTTCAGCCACTCTGACTCCCATGTCACTCCTCCTTGGCTCTCTGCTACCAAGACTTGGCTCTGAGATCTTCTGTAGGTGTAAAGTGGCCACATGCTTTTGGTGTCCATATCCATAGAAACAAATTCATTTTAAAGGGATGCTTCACAGAAACTTTATAGACAAATGCTTATGCCATGGTTGTATATCTGAAAACAAATAGTCTTTTAGATGTGTTGATCATTACCTCCTTGGCATAGATCTCCACTGACATTAGTCAATTAAGAATTGTACATTAAATGGTAATTTTGAACTAAATTTTGGAGGCTGAGTGTGGACTAGTGTGAGAGTGAGAAATTCCCAAGTGCCGCAGTCTTGAGGGAGTTGTGGCATTTTTGTGGTCTTTAACTCCAGGAGCCCTACCCAGTTTTCACGGTAAAGATCTGAATGTAAATGGTCCAAATACACCAATAAAAGACAGAGATTGTCAGCACAGATTAGAAATAATACCTAACTATACGTTGCCTGCAAAGACCCATTTTTTATGTAAAGACTCAGATAGATTATAAGTAAAGGATAGAGAAAGATATTCTATGCTAACATTAATCAAAAGAGTATCTATATTAATTTCAGACAAAGCCACTTCTGAGGAGAAAGATTATCAGGAATAAATTGGAGCATTACATAATGATAAAGGGGCTCATTCTCCAAGAAAAGATAACAACCCTAAACATATATGCACCTAACAAAATACGTAAGTGAAAAACTGATGGAACTGAAGGGAGCAATGGGCAAATCCATTATTATGTTGGAGAGGTCAACATCCCTCTGTCAGTAATTGATAGATCAAGCAGGCAATAATCAGTAAGGATATAGATAATGTAAATAGCACCATCAACCAACCGGATCTTGGATTTCTAGTCAACGATAGCAGAATACACATTTCTCTCAAGCTTATGTGGACTATTTACCAAGATAGACCACATTCTAGGCCATTAAACACACCTTAACAAATGTAACAGTATAGAAATCATACATATGATGTTCTCCAACCACAATGGAATTAAACTAGAAGTCAATAACAGAAAGATATCTGGAAAATCCTCAGAAAATTGGAAATTAAAAAATATACTTCCAAATAGTCAAAGACATCTCAAAGAACTCTGAAAATATTTTGAATCCAACTTTTAAAAAGTCACAGAGGACAAGACTGAAAAAAACTGATCACAAAAACAGTGAAAGATTTGATTGTCAAAACACATCACAAAGAAACTGAAAAGAAACAACAAGCTGGGAAAAATATTTACAGTAAATATGACAAGTATAAATAAAACATACAGACTTTTTTTTTTTTTTTTTTTGAGACGGAGTCTCGCTCTGTCGCCCAGGCTGGAGTGCAGTGGCGCAATCTCGGCTCACTGCAAGCTCCGCCTCCCGGGTTCACGCCATTCTCCTGCCTCAGCCTCTCCGAGTAGCTGGGACTACAGGCGCCCGCAACCACGCCCGGCTAATTTTTTTTTGTATTTTTAGTAGAGACGGGGTTTCACCGTGGTCTCGATCTCCCGACCTCGTGATCCGCCCACCTCGGCCTCCCAAAGTGCTGGGATTACAAGCGTGAGCCACCGCGCCCGGCCTATACAGACTTTTTAAAACCACTTAGACCTCAATAGATAAATGGCATAAACTGACAATTCACAAAAGAGCAAGCTCAAGAATTTAATAAGCATGAGAAGACATTTGTCGTTACCAGTAATAACAGAGGTGCAAAATTTTATCTATTAAAAATTAACTGTTTTTTAAAAAATGGTACTATTTCAGTGAGCTGTACATTTAAGATTAGTACATTTTAATAAAACCCATTTTAAAAAATTCTGTGCAATGTTGGTAAAGGTTTGGTAAGAAAGATACTGCTAGAGATAATTTAAATTGGTGCAACCTCTGTAGAAAGCAATATGGACAGTTTTCAAGAGCATTAATCATATTCATATACTTTAACTCAGGATTTCAACTTCTAAAATATGATAAAATTTTACACACAGACATCCTTTATATAACTGAAAACTTAGAACCAAAAAAAATCCACAATAAATTAATGCTTACATATGTTAAATCTGTTTTGATGATAAATTAAGAAAATATATAAAATATTGATTTATCAAGTTCTTCAATTATAGAATATGTTGAGTATAAATAATATGCAAAGTTATAAATGTAGTATAAATGCAATTCTATATTAAAATTCATAGAAAAAGAAAACAAGGAATTATGGCAAAATGTTAATTATTGCCAAATATTATCCCCTAGATATTGGAGACATGGGCCATTTTCAGGGGGTCATTGCTTTTTCTTTTGGGGGGGTTCCTTTCCTTGTTGTTTATTTATTTTTTTTTTTGAGAGAATGTCTCACTCTGTCACCCAGGCTGGAGTGCAGTGATATGATCTCCATTCACCGCAACCTCCTCCTCCTGGGTTCAAGGGATCCTCCCACCTCAGCCTCCCGAGTAACTGGGACTATAGGTGTGCACAACCACACCCAGCTAACTTTTGTATTTTTAGTAGAGACAGGGTTTTGCCATGTTGGCCAGGCTGGTCTTGAACTCGTGACCTCAGGTGATCAGCCCACCTTGGCCTCCCAAAGTGCTGGGATTACAGGGGTGAACCACCACACCTGGCCCTACTTTCCATATTTTTAAAGTGAATATTTCTTACTTTAATAATTAGAAAACTGCTGAGTGCGGTGGCTCACATCTGTAATCCCAGCACTTTGGGAGGCCAAGGCAGGCGGATCACCTGAGGTCAGGAGTTCAAGACCAGCCTGACTAACATGGAGAAACCCTGTCTTTACTAAAAACACAAAATTAGCCAGGCATGGTGATGCATGCCTGTAATCCCAGCTACTCAGGAGGCTGAGGCAGGAGAATTGCTTGAACCCAGGAGGTGGAGGTTGCAGTGAGCCAAGATCGCACCATTGCACTCCAGCCTGAGCAACAAGAGGGAAACCCTGTCTCAAATAATAATAATAATAATAATAATAATAATAGAAGAAGAGGAAGAAGAAGAAGAAAAGAAGAAGAAGAAGAAGAAGAAGAAAAAGAAGAAGAAGAAGAAGAAGAAGAAGAAGAAGAGGAGGAGGAGGAGGAGGAGAAGAAG
>NW_026652277.1:33913607-33959647 GCF_009828535.3 Hylobates moloch
AGAAGAAGAAGAAGAAGAAGAAGAAGAAGAAGAAGAAGAAGAAGAAGAAGAAGAAGAAGAAGAAAAGAAGAAGAAGAAGAAGACCTATAAGTAAATAAGCAAAAAACAAGCTCCAAGTTTCCAGAGCCCTCTGTTTCCTGTTCCCCTCCTGTTAGTTTCTTTCTTTTTTTTTTTTTTTATCTTTTTATTATTATACTTTAGGTTTTAGGGTACATGTGCACAATGTGCAGGTTTGTTACATATGTATCCATGTGCCACGTTGGTGTGCTGCACCCATTTAACCGTCTTCTAAAGTACAACTCAAAGGCCACCTCCTCTGTGCAGGCCCCCAGGCCCTCAGGCAGTGTTAGTTGCTCCTTCCTTTGTGTTTTGTCAACTCTTGGCATGTGGCTCTCCCACTTCATGTATCCCAATGACTTGTTTATTTTTCTGTCCCACTAGAGTAAGGACCAGGGGCCATGTTTTGTCATCTTTGTATCCCTGGTACCCAGGACAGCATCTAATACAAAACTGTGTATAATGCCTGATTATCATGGTTATTTTTGGTTCAGTTCACTATCTCCCTGATTCCCTGCTCGAGATACATACCCTTTCACAGCTAATATTCCTGGGAAACCAGAGAACTAGGAAGCCATGAGAGCAGATATTTCTCAGCCCCATCGAGAAGCCAGGTCCAACAATGAGCGTTATGTCCCTGGGAGAAGAAATAGTATCATCTCCTGAAACAGATGAGTTGTTTGTGTTTCTGCCACCTCTGAACTCTCATCTTTCTCTTCTATAGTGAATGGATTAGATGGTTCTGCATCAACTCAGGTGAAAACTTAGTTGAAAAGATCCTCATACCTTCCTCAAAATCTGGTTCTGAGAGAAGCATTTCTTGATACCGGTCTGTAAGAGCAGATGGGCCTGGATTTCTTGCTCTATAAACAACTACAACGAAACTTGCCCACGGGTCTTTATCCTAATGAGATACAAAATGCATTAGTCATTGTAGCATAATGGGCCCCAAACTTTGATGATGCTTAAAGCTGCTTTTCCTTCTGAAAAAAAAAAAAAAATCAGGTTTAAAAACCATGAGATAAAAATATAAACATCACTAAATGACACATCAGAATGAATGAGCTTGAACTCAAATAAATAGATGGGCTCTTATTCTACCCATCTATCCAGCCCAATGACAGTGGTTTCTTTTTCTCTCTGCTGCAGCTGAATTGCTAGATCAAGAGATGCCTCTGTGGCATCCTACTATTGGGAAATCAATTTTATAAAGCTATATAAAGCCCTTTTGAGCTGTGAATGAAAGGAGAGTATAATCTTTAATTGTTAATTAATTAACAATTGTTAACAAGGACATCTACCTCCTCATCAATATTAAGTATTATGTGGCTGGGTCCCATGGCTTATGCCTATAATCTCACCACTTTGGGAGGTTGAGGCAGGGTTGCTTGAGGCCAGGAATTCAAGACTAGCTTGGGCATCAGAGCAAGATTCCATCTCTACAAAAATAAAAAAAAAATTAGCTGCGTATGGTGGTGCATGCCTGTAGTTCCAGGGAGGCTGAGGCAGGAGGATGACTTGAACCCAAGAATTCCAGGTTGCAGTGAACTATGATTGTGCCACTGCACTCCATCCAGTGGGACAGTGAACTGAACTAAAAGTAACCATGATAGAGTGAGACCCTGTCTCAAAAAAAAAGAATTATGTTGTTAACCTTCTTTTTGAAGTTGAAGACACTTTTTAAATTTTTATTTCATTATTTTTTTAATTGCTGTCACCTATTTGTCCCAGATTAAAAATAATTTTTTTTCTTTTTTCTTTCTTTGTTTCGAGATGGAGTTTCCCTCTTGCTGCTCAGGCTGGAGTGCAATGGTGCAATCTCAGCTCACCGCAACCTCCGCCTCCCAGGTTCAAGCTATTCTCTTGCCTCAGCCTCCCGAGTAGCTGGGATTACAGGTGACTGCCACCATGCCCGGCTAATTTTTTTTTTTTTTGTATTTTTATTAGAAACGAGGTTTCACTGTGTTGACCAGGCTGGTCTTGAACTCCTAACCTCAGGTGATCCACCCACCTCGGCCTCCCAAAGTGCTGGGATTACAGGCATGAGTGACTGTGCCTGGCAAAAATAATATTTTTTAAGTCAGATGCACACCACTGTAACAGTGTATTAGATATGTGATTTTCCTTGAACCTTCAAGCATGGTAACTTAGTCCATTCAGGCTGCTATAATAAAATACCATAAACTGGGCAGCTTATAAACAACAGATATTTATTCATCACAGTTCTGCAGGCTGACAAGTCCAAGACCACAGTGCTGGCAGACTTGGTGTCTGGTAAGGGCCCTCTTCCTTATAGACAGTATCTTCTTGCTGAATCCTCACATGGTGGAAGGGGTGAAGGAACACCTTTGGGCCTATTTATTCCTTCATGAGGACTCTGACCTCATGACCTAATCATCTCCCAAAAGTCCCTACCTCCTATTATTAGGGTTAGAATTTCAACGTATGAATGGGGTTCACTTGGGGTTAGAATTTCCACATGTGAATTGAGGGGGATGCAAATATTCAGAACATAGTGCATAGTGGTATGGGAAATATTAAATATCATCATTGTTGATTTGATTAATTGGTAATGGAGAGTAAGCCAGCTAAGGCAACATCTATTTTTGGTAAGCCATCATCAGATTGTCATCACTTGCAATCCAACA
This sequence comes from Hylobates moloch, assembly GCF_009828535.3. Taxonomy (NCBI): domain Eukaryota; kingdom Metazoa; phylum Chordata; class Mammalia; order Primates; family Hylobatidae; genus Hylobates; species Hylobates moloch. The sequence goes on from NW_026652277.1 coordinate 33,916,313, forward strand.
AAACAGGGCTCATTATAATTTTCTTGCTTCCTGTATTTGTTTTTTTATTTTATTTTATTTTATTTTTTATTATACTTTAAGTTCTAGGGTACATGTGCACAACATGCAGGTTTGTTATATATGTATACATGTGCCATGTTGGTGTGCTGCACCCATTAACTCTTCATTTACATTAGGTATATCTCCTAATGCTATCTCTCCCCGCTCCCCCCACCCCTCAACAGGCCCCGGTGTGTGATGTTCCCCTTCCTGTGTCCATGTGTTCTCATTGTTCAATTCCCACCTATGAGTGAGAACATGCAGTGTCTGGTTTTTTGTCCTTGCAATAGTTTGCTGAGAATGATGGTTTCCAGCTTCATCCAAGTCCCTACAAAGGACATGAACTCATCCTTTTTTATGGCTGCATAGTATTTCATGGTGTATATGTGCCACATTTTCTTAATCCAGTCCATCATTGTTGGACATTTGGCTTGGTTCCAAGTCTTTGCTATTGTGAATAGTGCCGCAATAAACATATGTGTGCATGTGTCTTTATAGCAGGATGATTTATAATCCTTTGGGTATATACCCAGTAATGGGATGGCTGGGTCAAATGGTATTTCTGGTTCTAGATTCCTGAGGGATCACCACACTGTCTTCCACAATGGTTGAACTAGTTTACAGTCCCACCAACAGTGTAAAAGTGTTCCTATTTCTCCACATCCTCTCCAGCACCTGTTGTTTCTTGACTTTTTAATGATCGCCATTCTAACTGATATGAGATGGTATCTCATTGTGGTTTTGATTTGCATTTCTCTGATGGCCAGTGATGATGAGCATTGTTTCATGTGTCTGTTGGCTGCATAAATGTCTTCTTTTGAGAAGTGTCTGTTCATATCCTTCGCCCTTGTTGATGGGGTTGTTTGTTTTTTTCTTGTAAATTTGTTTGAGTTCTTTGTAGATTCTGGATATTAGCCCTTTGTCAGATGAGTAGATTGCAAAAATTTTCTCCCATTCTGTAGGTTGCTTGTTCACTCTGATGGTACTTTCTTTTGCTGTGCTGAAACTCTTTCGTTTAATTAGATCCCATTTGTCAATTTTGGCTTCTGTTGCCATTGCTTTTGATGTTTTAGACATGAAGTCCTTGCCCATGCCTATGTCCTGAATGGCATTGCCTAGGTTTTCTTCTAGGGTTTTTATGGTTTTAGGTCTAACATGTAAGTCTTTAATCCATCTTGAATTTATTTTTGTATAAGGTGTAAGGAAGGGATCCAGTTTCAGCTTTCTACATATGGCTAGCCAGTTTTCCCAGCACCATTTGTTAAATAGGGAATCCTTTCCCCATTTCTTGTTTTTGTCAGGTTTGTCAAAGATCAGCGCCTTTCTCTGATAGTGAGAAACTTGGCTCCCATGACACATAGTCTGTATTTATGTGATCAAGTCTCCTCACCCTGCTCAGGCTCTGGCCACCTGCTCTGAGCCACCGCAGATCCTCTTCTACCCCTTTCCCAAACACCTACCTTCCTTGGCCTCTCTAATGGCTTTGAATTAAATTGTTCAGAAAGAAAAGGGAAGAGAAACAAAAGTGGAAAAGAAAAATTCTTTTTTATTTTTATTTTTCCAGATGGCGTTTCACTCTTGTCGCCCAGTCTGGAGTGCAATGGCACAATCTTGGCTCACTGCATCCTCCGCCTCCTGGGTTCAAGCAGTTCTCCTGCCTCAGCCTCCCGGATAGCTGGGATTGCAGGCATGCGCCACCATGCCCGGCTAATTTTTGTATTTTTAGTAGAGACAGGGTTTCACCATGTTGGCCAGGCTAGTCTCAAACTCCTGACCTCAGGTGATCCACCCGCCTTGGCCTCCCAAAGTGCTGGGATTACAGGCATGAGCCACCACGCCTGGTCACAAAATAAAAATTCTATTTAGCCAGTTTTTATTGAATGTGTACTATGGGCAAAGAATTATATGAGATGCTGTTTTGAGTAGAAAGGAAAATAAGATGCATTGGAGATTACAGAGTGTAGAAGACATCCGACCAGGTTCTACTGAAGTAACAAATGACTCCCAAATCTCAGAGGCTGAAGACCACAGAGGTTTATTTCTCACTCACATTTGTGTCCTTCATGTCTCTGCTCCATGTTGTTTTTGTTCCAGGAGCCAGGCTAAGGGAATACACTTTTTCTGGGATATGCTAGTCTTGGGGATGGTCTTGCAGTAGAGGAAAGAATGTGATGATGGAACCACATGATGGGTCTCAAAGCTTCTGATTGGAAGCTGCTTGTATCACTTCTGCTCAATTTTACTGAGCAGAGAAAATTTCAAGACCAAACTTGGACACCATTGAAGCAAAGAAGTCTTCTCCTTCCCTCTCTACAGAGAGAGGAAGCAAAATTTTGGTAACAGTAATGCCATAAATGACATAGATCTGTGGAGGAAACAGACATAAGTACACTTAACTAGCCAACACTGTATGATAGAGGAAAATGCATACTCCACTAATCCCACCTTGCAGTAAGATGTATGGGGAAAATACGATAAATTAACGGTATGACTCAGGCTTGCAAGACATTTCGTGGTCTTGAAGAGAGAGATCTCAGGCAAAAGTGAGAAATAGATAAAAGTGACAATAAGAATTCTTACTTGGGTAGGACAGAGGAAATAAGGAAAGCAGTGTGTTTCCATGACCTAGAGAAGAAACATAATATATAATATTCCTGAGGAGGTGGATGTTCAGGCTAATGATTAGGGTTTGCACTTTCACTTCACCCACAGCTCAGAAGGGCTTTATAGAATTTTATCAGATTTATTTCCCCACAGTGAACTCCCACAGGGGCATTTCTTGGAATAACAATTCATTTGTAACAGGGAAAAAAAGAACCCACTATCACTGGGCTGGATATAGGGATAGAATAAAAATCATATTTTGGATGTTTCCCAGTCTGAGACTTGAAAAATGGTATCTCTGTGTAGTTTCAATTCACATTTCACTTGTTATGAGTGAGAATGAGCTGGTCTTTTGTTTCCATTTCAGTGAGCTGTCTTTGTTCATATTCTATGCCTATTTATCTGTTGGGGTTTCCGTCTTTTTTCTAATTGATGTCCGGAGAGATTGAGAAAGATTTTGTCAGTCAGGGCGGAGATAAGAAATTCTGCCAGAACCGTGCTAGGCGCTGGGAGTGAATGAGACACTGTCGTTGGACTGGGTATCTCGCGGTCTGTAGAGAAAACCTCCAGATCGCACCAGAAAAGACACCTCTGTGTTGAGTCTTGAAGTAGCCACCAGTTCAACTGTTGGAGCCCAGGGTTCCTGGTGGGCCCAGGCAGGGGCAAAGTCCCGTCCCGGGCAAAGAGAAGTTCTTAGTGCCTCAAGTAGTTCTCCCTGAAAGCAGACCTTGAGATGGAGATTCTCTTAGAAGTGTTTTTTTCTGAATATTCCCAGGAGAAATGAATGAGAGAATCAGGATAGGTCATAGGAAAAAGGCAAAGCAAGAATGCGGTCTCCCTGGAAGACCAGCTTCAGCCTGTTCCCATGGGGAGGTTCTGAGGCATGAATTGCACCACAGAGTTGGTCGCTCCCTTGAGAGAAGGGAGCCTGCCCTTCACGCCCCATGTCACTAAGTCATTGGCTGAGGTCAGGGGATGAGTGTAGAGGGCACAGCTCCCAGATCAAGACTATTCCCACTTGGCCAAGGGCAGGTGTCTGGATAAGGGGGCAGCTGTGAATTGTTAGCAGCCACTGCTCACAGCAGCTGAAGACAGGAGCACCTGCTTTCAAAGGGAATCTAGATGGGGCACCAACAACTTTCATTACATTTAGTAGGATCTGGAGCTCCCCCAAGAATGTCGCAGCATCTGCCAATGTACAAGTCCAACCGTGTACTTGAATGTCCCCTAAAGATGTCCCCAAATAGCAATTGAAAAGGCTTTTATCAGAAGCTAATGGATATAGCCCAGAAACACCATTATGAAACTCATGAATCAGAGTTTGACTTCTAGTTCCATTGTCTAGGATCATCATTTGTTATCTCGAGTAAGATATTCTGCTGGGACCCAAGTGTTAGTTTATGAACATTTTGATTATGCTTGAGCCCCAGCTGCAAAATGCCAGAAGCTTGACTCTTCAAATGTATCACTAAGTTACAGGCAGTAATGGCTTCAATGATGGTGACAGAGTTTAGCTCAAGCAAATATTTATAATTGACAAAGAATGTGTGAGCAGGATGCTAATGAATGGATGTGCTGATTATTTTCTCCTGCCAAAAACATTAGCTCTTGTTTGGTTTAACTGTCAAACTGACACCATAGATTAGAAATGACAGAATGCTGGCAAAGATCCATAGAGAGGAGGAATATTAAGAAAATTTGCAAATTGTGTAACTTTCAATACTTCTATTTCCAAATACAATTGTTTATGGGTGTTAGCAGGAGGTTATGGCTCAGTTATAGGCCAAAATGAAGCATATTGAGATTTATAAGTACACTTGAATTTCTGAAATCTTCCATTTTAGAACAGAAATACAAGCCTGATGACATTTTCTTGGATTCAGGTGGATATCTTTAACTAAACAGTGAACTTGAAGATTAGATATATACATAAGACAAACATTTTGTTCTTTTCAGGTGTTATTTTCTGCTATAAACATTAGCATTTAAAAAAAATTCTCAGCTGGGCATGGTGGCTCACGCCTGTAATCCCAGCACTTTGGGAGGGCGAGGTGGGTGGATTACTTGAGGTCAGGAGTTCGAGACCAGCCCTGCCAACATGGTGAAACCCCATCTCCACTAAAAACACAAAAATTAGCCTGGCGCAGTGGCGGGCACCTGCAATCTCAGCTACTCGTGAGGCTGAGGCAGGAGAATTGCTTGAACCCAGCGGGTGGAAGTTGCAGTGAGACAAGATTGCACCACTGCACTCCAGCCTGGGCGACGGAGTGAGACTTGGTCTCAAAAAAAAAAAAAAAATCTCTTTGGCCTCTTGAACTTGGTAAACATTAGCATTTAGTTTTTATGATAACATATGCTAATTATATATATATATATAAAAAATATATAACACATACATATGCTTGCATATATTTGTTTGGCCCGTCGATAGCATTCTTCCTTGTTTTCATGTGCTGTTGGCTTGTGGTGTCATAATCCATGAAGGTGACCATTATTTCTAGCAGGGTTGTGCTGGTGGTTTTACTTTGGATGATTTTTGTCCCTGAACTTACCTGCTGCTGAGCCAGTCTTCCCTTTTGATGCTATGCATTAGCTCTTAATGACAAGGCCCCAAATGCCAAACAGGGGTGTGCCATCCAAGCAGGCATGTGTCTCAGAGCTGTGGCATGACAGTCAGCCCCTGGGCTTAACTAGCACTTTGTGGGTGCCTTGGTGTGCACTTGGTCCTCCAGTGACCCACCAGCATCTTGACCTGCCTTTCTCTGCGTTGTCTCTTTGTATATCCGCGGGTCACAAAGCAGACAGTAGCTGCCAAGAAGCAGATGTGGTGGCACAGTGTGCACAGAGTGGCTGGAAGGACTGGTATCTGTGGAGCATTGTTTCTCCAATGAATCAGCCCTGTCCCCACTTGGACCTCTTTCAGCTCAGCAGCAGGGCTTATCTTTAAGGCATTTTAAAGGCTCCCTTATCAAGGGTGGGAAGACAGCTGAGGGAACCTACAGCTGTGTTCACTGATGGGCTAAAGCGGGCTTTTGATCACAGCTTTTCCTAGAAGAATAGGTGCGCAGGGATTATGTGCACCTCACTGTTTGTAATCTCTAACACAGCAGTGCAACTTTGCTTTCAGATAAAGAGCGCTGCCACCTCCTCTAATCAACCTGTGTGCTTCCAGGGAGTCGGAGCAGCAGTGTCTGGCGACAGTTCACATCGTGGCCGCTCCAGGCTCATCAGTTGAGAACTTACTATGTGCTGGGCACTGTGTTAAGGAAAATACATATTAGCAAATTCTTTCAACCACCCAGTGTTTCACTAAAGATAAGTACTTTTATTATCCTTATTTTGCTGTCAAGAACACTGAAGCTTAAAGAGTTTAAATAAGTTCACTGAGGTCACACAGTTAACAATAGAGAGCTGGAATTCCTACCCTGACCTTCCTGACACGAAAACCCATGGTCTTTACCACTGTCACCTCCACTTTCCTGGCCTTCTGGAATCAGCTTAATCTCTGCCACATAGTCCTGGACTAGGCTCAAGCTAGGTCTTTTCCTCAGACTTCTGACTAGGGTTGGGGGGTCTACTTTCAGGACCACTCATGTGCTGTCACAGGCTTCAGCTTCTCATCATGTGGACCTCAGGGCAGCTCACGATGTGGCAACTGCCTTCACCCAGAATGAGCGAGATGGCAGGGAAGGGAGTGGCGGATGGAGAGAAATATGGGAGACAATGTTCAAGATGGAAGCCACAGTCTTTTTTTAGTCTAATCTCAGAAGTGACATCCTATTACTTCTGTCATATTCAATTCCTCATTACTGAGTTAATAAATCGAATGTGTACTCATGCTAAAGGGTGGGAGCACCAGAAGGTCAGGATCACTGTGGCCATCTGAGAGTCTATCTACCATACCCCCTACAGTCATCTCTCCACTCAGTAGCCAGAGATATCTTTTAAAAAACTTTTTATTTTGAGATAATTATAGATTCCAAGATGTCATTTAAAAATGTAAATCAGGTGAGGTGCAGCAGTTCATGTCTATAATCCTAGCACTTTGGGATGCCAAGGTGGGAGGTTCACTTGAGGCCAGGAGTTTGAGACCAGACTTGGCGATATAGAGAGACCTCATCTCTACCAAAAATTTAAAACTTAGCTGGTGTGGCAGTATGCACCTATAGCCCTAGCTACTTGTGAGGCTAGGTGGAAGGATTGCTTGAGGCCAGGAGTTCAAGGTCACAGTTAGCTATGATCACGCCACTGCACTCTAGCCTGGGCAACAGAGCGAGACCTTGTCTCCATTTAAAAGAATAATAATAATTATACATATTTTGAGACAGGGTCTGGCTCTGTCGCCTAGGCTAGAGTGCAGTGGCATGATCTTGGCTCACTACAACATCTGCCTCCCAGGCTCAAGCCATCCTCCCACCTCTGCCTCCCAGGTAGCTGGGGCCACAGGCACATGCCACCATATCCAGCTAATTTTTGCAATTTTGTAAAGATGGGATCTCACTTTGTTGCCTAGGCTGGTCTCAAACTCCAGAGCTCAAGTGATTCACCTGCTTCAGCCTCCCAGAGTGCTGGGATTACAGGTGTGAGCCACCGTGCCCAGCCAAAAAATAACAATTAAAAAAAATAAATTTTAAAAATTCAAAAATCTAAATCAGATTATATTACTCATCTTCTCAAAACCTTTCAATGGCTTCCCAATGTCCAAAGCTTTTATTTTGACCTGCAGAGCTCATTAGGGATCTCAGCTATTTTTTGTGACCCCAGCTCCTTCCATTCACCCCTTTGCTGCCTTTATCCTTCTACACAGGCATCTGCTATTTCTGCCAAACCCACTCCTGTCTCAGGGCCTTGAGCTTGGTGTTTCCTGTGCACTGGAGTCTCTTCCTCCGGATAACCACAGGCTTCTCTCAGATCTCTGTGAAAGTGGCACCTCCTCCTCCTGGCCACCCTAACTGAAATGCACCCTTTGCTAGTTTCTACCCCCTTATTTTGTTTCATTGTTTTCATGTCACATATCACCCACCTGAGATGTTGTATGTAATAACTGGTATAACCTATGCAGAATCTGGTAGAATATTCATAGAATATCAAAGTCCTGAGCACAGGGACTTGGTTTTGCATTTGCCTGTATCCTCCGTGCCTAGAACAATGCCTTGCCGTAAATAGGTGATGATTATAATATGTCCCATTGGATTGAATTATGTGGAAGCAACAAACAAAATCTGTATCAACCAAAACCCAAAAAAGAAATAAAATAATTTTTATATTGTCTTTGTCATGTGCTTTGCACACCAAATTCTGCCCTGGGAGTAGCAGTTTAGTCACTTCGGTTCACCAATATCAACACAGAGTTTTCATTATCAAGATGTCTGAATTCTAGTGCAAACCTCATAGCACAGTGAAAACCTTTTAAGACCAAAATGGCAATTTGATGGGAAAACTATTTTCAATCTCCTTAGTTTTTGGACTAGAACATAGTAGCCCTTCTCTTGGGAGCTCCATAGTGAGGTCTGATGAACTTCTTCATGGCTAAGAGAGAGGAGATTGGAGAACTCTGATGATGAAGGTATCAGCTGGGACAATGGGGAATTGAAGGTCAGTTTCGTACGCACTTCTTGCAAGCACTATAACTTCAATTCAAGCCTCCTAAGCAGTGACAGGGGAATAAAGCCCAAGGCTGAATGATTGATTTTGTTGTCCTTACTTCAGTACTACATATCAAGTATATATTTTTTTTTAGTGGAAAGCTTTTGCTATACCTATTAGTATGGCAGGCTTTTACCCTCGACTTGAGAACTTGTGAGAAAATGCTTGAGGCTCTTGCAAAGAGTGGTAAAGGGGATGTACTATATGATCTTCATCATAATGCAATTAGAAAAGAATCGAGTATTCTTTGTTGTAAAAGAAGAGAATTTGCTTTTAACACATCAGACTTGAGAAATTGAACAGGCAGAGGAGACTGGCAGCTCAACTTTTATGGGATTTTTTTTCTCCTTTAAAATATTAGAATCTCTTATATAACTCACAGACTATTTTTCTGAGTAGCACTTGAATGTGAGAAGAGTCCTTTAGAACAATCTCTGTGGAATAAATTTTGTGTCAGCATCTTTTTTTTTTTTCTGCATGGCATCGTGGGCTTTTAAAGACCATTTTAAAAAAACTTCTCTTTCCTCTCAAAGACATACGTTAGAAAAAAGTTGCTTCATACTGCCTGGAAGCCAATTAAAATGGAAAATACTAACTTGTCTAAGTCTCTGTTTTCTCACCTTTAAAGTGGGGCTGGTATTTCCACTGTTTAAGGATATAGTGAGGATTAAATGAGACAATACAGCCACAGCTTTAAGCTCAGAGCTTTGCAAGTAGCTGACCTCCTATATGTTATCCTCCTTGTTGTTACATTGTTATAAGAAGGAAGTAAAGAGCTCAATTTATAGCCTTAACAACAATTTAGGGAAGAAGTAGTTCCAAAGACATGAAAGGCCAAAGAAAAAGCTAACTGGTGGTGATTTCATAAAAATTTGCACAACTTTCAGGTTCAACTCAATAGAGTATCACTGTCCTCCTTCTATTACTCAGTAGCTAAATATGGTGTTCTTAAAGGGAAGTAAGTAATTGACATTCATTTTAATTTTTTAAGTTTTACTTTTTAAAAATTAGCTATACAAGTTGGGCATGGTGGCATATGCCTGTAGTCCCAGATACTTGGGAGGCTGAGGTGGAAGGATCACTTGAACCCAGGAGTTCAAGTCTAGCTTGGGCAACATAGTGAGACCTTCATCTCTAACAAAATAAAATAATAGGGGTTATACATTACATGGTTCAAAATTCAAAGGACCCACGGGGTGTGAAGCAATGTCTCCCTTCCACCCTAGCCTACCCAGATATAGTCTAGTTATATACAAAGACTTGTGCATACTTTTCTCTTTACACAAATGGAAACACATAGCACTTGCTGTTCTGCACCTTCATTTTTTCACTTAACCAATTACATTAACAATAATTCCCATTTTTTAATGGTTGCATACAATTATTTGTATAGATGAACATAATTTGTAAGCCTCTTAATGAACATCAGGTTGTTTCAATCCTTTCCTATTACAAATAACATTGCAATGAATAATCTTATGAACAAGTCATATCTCACAAGTGCAAATATATACTTGAAGGATAAAATTATAGAAGGGTAATTTTGATAGGAATTGACAAATTTCCCTTTAGTGCAGTTGCATCAATCTTTTGCTCTCACCAGCAACGAATGAGCAAGGCTTTTTCCCCACGCCCTTGCCAACACAGTGCGATACCAAATGTTTTTTCTCTCAGCTATTTTGACAGATGAAGTTTTATTTTGCATTTCTTATGAGCCCATTTGAACATCTACAAAATATATTTAAGGGCTATTTATATTTCCTATTCTGTGAACTGTGGATTTCTCTCCTTTGCCCATTTCTCTGTTGGCTACTGGTACAGTGGGATATTAAAGGTTAGAGTGCATTGGATAGTAGAAAGCCATAACTCTTAAAGTTGATGGACTAATATTTAAATTCTGGTTCGCTCTTTTATAGGTTATGTAAATACTTTTTGAGCTTCAGTTTCCTCATCTCTAAACTTACGATAACAATCTCTTTTTCACATAGCTCTAGTGAAGATTAAAAGAGATAACTTATGTAACATGCTTAGTACAGTATCTAAGCCCTTAGTAGGGGCGCCTTCCATAATCCATGGTTTTATAAAGATTGCAGCAAACATTTTTCATACTTTTAAGGAGTCGTATATAATTTCACAAAAAAAGAAGAAAAAAGATATGAAGAAGAAAGAATAGTGAGTGGAAAGAGAAGCCATGTTTTATCTTTAAAAGCTCATGGGTGTTAACTTTTATTATAAAATTTTTCACACTTAGGTATTTTCAATCCTTTTTAATCTGTTGCCCAGCATGCTTCTAAAGCCACTTCTTCTCCTGAAGATGATTAGAGAATACAGGCTAATTTTAATATTAGCATAAGTAACACATAATTAGGGAAGTAAATCTTCTGTGCCCAGATGCCCATTATGCATTACAAAGTCAATATGTAATATGGCTTTAAAAAGCATTTGCTGCTTGGCATTATTTGGGGGTTTATCAGGGCTGTGCATAGAGCCTTACAGTCAGCTCACAATAATGTTTGCTAAAGTGACTTGGTCCCTTGTTTCTTTTTGCTGGTAGGATAGCAAAAATGCCATCTTCTAGACTCTTCCTTGGGCAGGTGGGTGCCATTTCTCTTTGAATCACTAGTGCCTAGCTCAGTGTGAGGGACATAGTAGAGGCTGAATCAAACTGAATCCTGAGGTGAGACATGGGCTTTTCAAATTCCATATGAATCAAGGTTAAACTCCCAAAGCATTATGAGTGTCACTGACTTTCCAAAAGGACACTGATGTACTCACTCTTTTGCTCTGTATGCATTTATTTTGCCAGAGTTATCTACAGAGACAGGATTTTCAACTTCTTTTTAAGTTCACAGCATACTATTTTTACTGTCTCAAATTTCCTCTTTCTGATTCATCAAATGTGATATGCTATATATTCATTTGAAATAAAATTAATTGTAAATCAGTTTTGTGAGTTCCTTAATATCTCATGAGATAAATGGAGAGACTGTAAAGTGTTATGAAACCAGGATGGAAAATTTAGCCTGCAAATTCCAGGATGTGCTATTTCAATAGCTTCATAAATGGGTGAACGCTGAAGATAACTTTCTCATGTTTTTTCTCTTTCTAACCATTTAAAATTTGGTTGCTCTCTTCTCTATAGGCCTAGGATGCAGTTTACTGAGAGTAAACATGGCACATGCTTCAGCATAGAGTTTCCAAGCAAAGGATGAGAGATTCTCACAAGACTCACCTTTACTTGATGAAATGGAAGGGTAGGATCTCTGTATTTCATTTCAGAGAAAGCACACACATTACTGCAACTGTCTACCTTTTGGCTTCCGGCAATTTGTCTCCTTTGCCTATGAAGAACCACCTACTCTCTTTGTGTGCTTAAAAAGTCACTTGAAGATCCCTATCCTTTTACTCATCACCAGTGCCCCCATGCCAACTCTGCGTGGGGATTGCAGAGTCTCGGCTTAGTGGCAGTCATACTCATCTTTCCAAAGTCTGGGAAGACTGCAGAAAGGGACACACCAATATATTCCTATGTTTCAATGCACTTTAGCCTTAGGGATTTTTGTCAAACATGGCAGGAAAGCCAAATGTGTATAAAACATCACTGCAAGGGCTCTGAGCCTGGAGATATACCCTAAAAGTGCCTGGTGAGATTACTGACAGTCCCTGTGGGTCCAAAGAATTGCTGTTCACTTGTTGGACCCTACTGTCTTCTTATTCCCTCCTCCATGTTATCCCTTTCCATTGTCATTGATGTCTTTGTCAGGGAATGTGCGATAGAGCAAGCAAAGGCAACACATCCTGATTCGCTCTATCACTTGCTAATAGATGTGGTAAAGCAGGTAAATTTCATAGGCAGAATCTAGTTTGTGGTTCAGCAACAAGATCCACCTGTTCCTGAGACCTGTAACCATAGTAGTTGAGAGTTAACAACACGCAAATTTTCACTTCAAGAAGAAACTAGTTAGGCTTTAGGGCTTGAACATACCCTTAGGGATAGGAACTGGATAACTTAGCAGAAACTCACACAAGTAAGAGCCTGCTAAGAGTGGGAGGGTGACTCAGCAGTGGCCCAGGAAGCTAAACAGCAAAGACTTGCTGATTAGTCTCAGAGAAGCTGATCTGAAGGAGTATGAGAAGCTACAGGGACTGAGGTTAGGAATGAGGTGGTTCAGGTTGACACACTGCTTTAATCACCAGATGCTCCATTATTTCCATCCTGCTAATTGTAGTTTCAAAATTAGCAACAACTCCCCCACAATAATTAGGGTTTATAAGTGCATGTGCCCACATTTGAGGATTACGCATGTAGTATTCAAGTGTTATACAGCTAAAATTATTGTGTGTATTTGTATAACTTGTTCGCTGAATAAGCTGAATTAAGTAGGATACAATCAAGAAACAGCTCTGTTTCTCTACCACTGCCTATAAACACACTTGGTCGGACCTCTCTTCAAAGCCCCTTGAATGCATCTAGGGTAGAAACATAGTTCTTCGGTCTTTTATCACCTTACTAAATTCTTTCATTATTTATAATAGTTTTTCAATAGTGTCTCATATTTTCCATGTATTCGTCAGATCAAATGAAAATAGTTTGCAAAAGTTTTCTCCCATCTCTAGGTTGTCTGTGCACTCTGTCCCTAGTTTCATTTGCTGCAATGTACTTTATTCTTTTACTTCTCAAACTGTTTTCTTTTCTCTGTTGTAAAGTCACCCCACATTTTAGGGTTTTGTTATGGTAGCACCCCACTTTTGTTGCCAAAATAATTATTAGTTATCTATATACAACAAGTTATCCCAAAATTTAAGTGTTTATAACAATCAATATTTACTAATGCACTCAATTTCTGTGAGTTGGGAACCCAGGAGCAGATCACTTTGGAGGTTCTGTCTCCATGTCTGTATGAGGTTACAGTCAAGGTGTTGGTCAGGGTTGCAGTCATGTGTAAACTTGTCTGAGGTAGGAGGATCCACTTACATGATGAAAAACTCAAATACTTGGCAAATTCGTGCTGGTTCTTGGCAGGAGGCCTCAACTCCTTATTATGTGGACCTCTCCATAGGGATGTGATCATGAACATGGCAGCTGGCTTTTCCCATAGTGAGTAGTCCAAAAAAGAGCAAGGTGGAAGCTGCAGGGCCTTTCATGCTACCATTTCTTGCATCTTATTGGTTACTTAGGTTAGCTGTATTCATTGTAAGAGGATACAGCACAAGGTCATGAATACCTGGAGGCAATAATCATTGGAGGCCATCCTGGTGATACATAATTATGGCAGATACCTAAAATAATGTGTTTGAAAGATCTTTAATGATTGGTTAAATGAAAGAAAAGATTCAGAACTGTTAAAGCAGTATAATCTAAAAGTTACTAAAAATAACTTTTTAATGTTGTCTGAAAGTATATGTGCATGCAGAAAAGATAGACCAAAAGGGAAACAAAAATGTTAGCATGACTTTTTTCTGAGAGGATGATGAAAGTTTAGGTTTTCCCAATTTTCTCAATGTGTGCGTGTGTGTGTGTGTCTATTTTCAAAGTTTTCTAGAGTATAGTTTTATAATTAATAAACATGAATTTTGAGGGCACAATTAGAAAAATTATTTTGAAATTTTGCTTATTTTCTTGAAGACACAATTTATATTATTTCCCTTTAGTTTGAAAGTTAAAGTAAACTTTCGATACCCAGTAAAAATCTAATCATAATTTTAAATGCTAGGAGCTGTTAACTCTTAATTTGGCAGTTGATGACTTACTTCATCTTTTAAGATAATCATCTGCCAAGTTTTAAATTAATATTTGTAGTAGCACAGATGGAATATGTGTGCATGCATAAATGAGTGTGTTCAACGAGAGAGGGAGAAAAAGACTCCTTTAAAGATTTTTCCAGAGAATTATTGCTTAGTAATAGCCTTTGGGCTATTTAATATTCAGTACTTACTATGAATCACAAACTTTCAAATTTCCTCTTTTACTCAAACCCTTGCCTTCATAATTTTTCCAAAAAGATGAAATTTACAGAAGAAATATAAAACATTCCCATGAGATTGTTTGAAACAGAAAGACAAAGCAAAGTTTAGTTGAGCTGGATCTGAAACTTCCAAAAACGTACCAAGGTTGAGATTCTTTGAAGCTCTTTCTGAAAATTAATGCAGAAGTTATTCTTTCCTTTGGATGTGAAAACCGTCTATGTTTATGTAGTTATTTAATGCACAACTCAGGATCCTAGAAATCTTTCCAATTACATCTCCATCCACTCAAATCAGAGCTACTGTGTTTCACTGCTCAAAGGAGCCCAACTGAGGGTTACTAGGGCTGAAGTCGTTTTACATACTTGTCCAGACATTAACTATGGGAAGAAACCTGTTTTTTTCCCCTCCTGATTCATAAGATGTCTCAGATGGGCTAGGAATGAATTTTATCACTCCTTTGCATTTTGAACCCTAGGAAATCCTAGGCGTTTTGTCTGCTGTTTTGATTTTCCACTCATTATCTTTTAATTATTGCTAAGGTATTTCTATGTTGCATACATTGCTTTCTCAGCTCCTTGTAAGTTCCTCAAGGTCAAGGACCATGCCTTACATTTCTCATGTTCCTATGGGTGGCTACTAACATAGCAAATGGCAAACTCTAGCCATGATCAAAAGGCATTTAATTAATTGTTAGACACCTGAAACTTAAGTCTCTAATGTATTTATATCCCCGTACTTTGTGCTATTTTTGTTGTATATTTTCCATCTACACAAATTGCAAATTCCAAATATAATTTTTTTTACCTTAAAGGGCCAACTGCCTTTAATATAATTAAGAAAAGGAAAAAATGATAACCTTTTATATCTACCTAAAAAATGGTAACCTTTTATATCTACCAATATATTTACATTTTTGGTACCTTTCATTACTTCTATAAATTTGAGTTGCCATGTGACATTTTCTTTCAGCCTGAGGAATTTTCTCTAACTACATTTCTTATAGTTGATGTTTGGGGGTAGTAACTTCTCTTAGTTTTCATATATTGACAATATCTCTTTCATCCTCATTTTTGGAGTATATTTTGGCTGTATATATAGTTCAAGATTGACTTTTTCCCCCTTTAGAGCTTTAAACAAATCTTTTAATTGTCTTCTGGCTTCCATTATTTCTGATTAGAGGTTATATATCTTTTTTTTTTTTTAGAAGGAGTCTCATTCTGTCACCCAGGCTGGAGTGCAGTGCCGTGACACGGTCTCAGCTCACTGCAACCTCTGCCTCCCAGTTCAAGCGATTCTCCCACCTCAGCCTCTTGAGTAGCTAGGATTACAGGTGTGAGCCACCATGCCCACCAATTTTTTTTGTATTTTTGGTAGAGATGAGGTTTCACCATGTTGGCCAGACTGGTCTTGAACTCCTGACCTCAAGTGATCCGCCAGTCTTGGCCTTCCAAAGTGCTGGGATTACAGGCGTGAGCCACTGTGCCTGGCCCATGTATCATTCTTATAATTGCTCCTCTGTAACATCATTTTTTTTCCCTAACTGATTTAAAGATTTTATCTTCAATTTTCAGGCAGTTTGACTATAGTGTGCCTACATGTGGTTTTCTTTGTATTTATCCTGCTAGTGATTTGCTGAGCTTCTTGAATCTGTGGGTAGACGTTTTTCACAAAATGTGGAACATGTTTGGCCATTATTTCTTCTAATTTTTTTCTACTGTATTCTCTTTCTCTTCATCATCTCAGACTCCAACTGCATGTACGTTAGACAACTTGATCTTGTCTCATACCTTCCCTGTCTATGGCACAGGATATTTGTGATGTTAATAGAATGTGAAAAATCATTTTGAAGATTTATATTTTAGCCTCAATAATATGAATTTTAAGAAGGAGTCTGTAGTAGTACTATCAGAGTTACTACAAGGATCAAATGATTTATGAAAGAAGCATTAAGGAGTGCCTGACATATACTAAATACTCAATAAATTATTATTATTATCTGTATCAGTTAGCTATTGCTGCATAATAAATCACCTCACATAATAATTGTGGTGGAAAGCAATTGTTTCTTACAAGTCTACAGGTTATCTGGCAGCTCTTCTGATCAGAGATGGGTTCATCTGTTCTCATTCACATGTGTGGGGATCATCTGACTATTATCTAATCTATGATGGCCTCCAATAGGATGGTTGGGTCTGCTACATGAGTTTCATCCCCCAGCTGCCTAGTTCTCATGATGATGACAGAGCACAGGAGAGGAAGTGGAGACATCTGGAGATTTTTTAAAAATTCTTTCTTTTTTTAATTGACCAAATTATATATATATATATTTATGGTATACACACATAATATTTTGATATATGTACACATTGCAGAATGGCTAACTCAAGCTAATTAATATATACATTACCTTATACACTTATCATTTTTTGTAGTGGGAACAATTAAATCTACTCTCAGCAATTGTAAGTATACAATACATTGTTATTAACTATAGTAATCATGCTGTACAATGGATCTCTTGAACTTATTCCTCTTGTCTAACTGTCTAATTTTGTGTCCTTTGACCAACATTTCCCACTCTCTTCCACTTCAGCCTCTAGACCCTGGTAACCACCATTCTATTCTCTGCCTCCCTGAGTTCAACTTTTTTATTGCACATAATAGGGGGAATAAAAATGTCCCTGGAAAAATGTAGTTAAAAGATAAAAATATAATATAAATATCCATTTTATTTCTCAATATAAACTCCATCAAGTTCAAGATACTTTTGTAAGCAATGATACTAGCCTATCCCTAAAGAACTCAGGGACTTGGGAATTTAATCATGTCAATGCAGTCTCTTTTTTTACATCATTAACTGAGAAAAAAAATTGGGTGCCATTTACACATTTTTTAATATTAGGAAACAAAAAGAAGTCAGGAGGAACCAAATCAGAACTGTAAGGTAGATGCCTAAAATTGCCCTTGGTTGATGAGAGGAATGAGCAGGAGCATTATCATGTAGAGAAACAGTATCTGGTGAAGCTTTCTCGGGCATTTTTCTGCTAATAGCATTGCTTAACTTTCTCAAAACATTCTCATAATAAGTAGATGTTATTATTTTTTCTGGCTGTCCAGAAAGCCAACAAGCAAAATGCCTTGAACATCCCAAAAAACTGTTGCCATGAACTTTGCTTCTGACCAGTTCACTTTTGCTCTGACTGGACTACTTCCACCTCTTGGCAGCCATCGCTGTGATTGTGCTTTGTCTTCAGGATTGTACTGGTAAGGCCGCGTTCCATCTCCTGTTACACTTCTTTGAAGAAATGCTTCAGGATCTTGCTCCTACTTGTTTAAGATTTCCATTGAAAGCTCTGCTCTTATCTGCAGCTAATCTGAGAGCAACAATTGTGGCATCCATTGAGTGGAAAGTTTGCTCAATTTTATTTGTCAGTCAGAAATGTGTAAGCTGACCCAGTTGAGATGTCTGTGGTGTTGGCTTTTGTTTCTGTCATTAATCATCAGTCCTCTTCAATTAGGGTATAAACAAGATTATTTTCTTCCTTGAATATTGGTGTGGATGGTCTGCCTCTGTGAGCTTCATCTTTAACGTTGCCTCATTGTCCATTTGTAAACTGTTGATTTCTTTGGAGCATTGTTCCCATAAACTTTTTGTAAAGCATGAATGATTTTATCATTTTTCTACCTAAGCTTCAGCATAAGTTTGGTATTTGTTCTTGCTTCAGTTTTTGAAGAATTTATGTGACTCTGATAGGTGCTCTTTTCAAACCGATGTCCAATACTTTTTAATGCCTTAAACTAGATCCTGTCCAGATATGGGTTTTTTTTGTTTTGTTTTGTTTCGTTTTTTTTTTTTTTTTTTTTTTTTTTTTTTTTTTTTTTTTTTTTTTTGATAGTCTTGCACTGTCACCCAGGCCGGAGTACAATGGTGAGATCTTGGCTCACTGTAACCTCCCCCTCCCGGGTTCAAGTGATTCTCCTGCCTCAGCCTTCTGAGTAGCTGGGATAACAGTCATCTGCCACCACTCTTGGATCATTTTTTGTATTTTTAGTAGAGATGGGGTTTCACCATATTGGCCAGGCTGGTGTTAAACTCCTGACCTTGTGATCCGCCTGCCTCAGCCTCCCAAAGTGCTGGGATTACAGGCGCCTGGCACCAGACATGTTATAATAGGGTAGTACAAGTTTATTTTGGTTAAAAAATGCTTTGAGATCTATGCATAGTTTTTTCATAATATGCATTTTTCCATGAACTTTTTGAAGTACCCTTGTATAAGTGAGGGCCTACTGAGTATTTGTCTTTCTGTGCCTGGCTTATTTCCCTTAACATAACGTTCTTCAGGTTTATCCATGTTGTCACAAATGACAGGTTTTTTTTATTTTTAAAGTCTGAATAGTATTCTATTGTATAAATATACCACATTTTCTTTATCCATTCATCCATTGATGGACACAGATTGATTCCTTATCTTGGCTATTGTGAATAATGCTGCAATGAATATAGGAGTGCAGCTATCTCTTTGACATGCTGACTTCATTTCCTTCGGATTTATACCCAGAAGCAGGATTGCCAGATCATATGGAAGTTCTAGTTTTATTTTTTTTTGAGGACCCCCATACTGTTTTCTATAATGGCTGTACGAATCATGTAAAGATTTTTTGAAGCCCCTGCTTACATCAACATTGCTACAGCCCCATTGGTCAGAACAAGACCCATAACCAAGCAGAAAGTCAGTGTGGAAGGGCACTGCCCAAGAGCATGGATGTAGGAAGGCATAAAAGATTGGCCCATTAATGCAATCAATATACATTACCCTTATTTATCACTATTATTTTCATTTACTTCTGCAAATAAGTCACCAGTAAGTTGCATTATGATCCTCTTCCACATTTACTTACTTTGAGGTAATGTCAGTCAGAGCAAAACAATCTAGGAATGACAGAGGATGCTGTTTATTCTATTTTTTCTTTTTTTTTTTTTTTTTGAGACGGAGTCTTGCTGTGTCACCCAGGCTGGAGTGCAGTGGCGCGATCTCGGCTCACTGCAAGCTCCGCCTCCCGGGTTCAGGCCATTCTCCTGCCTCAGCCTCCCGAGGAGCTGGGACTACAGGCGCCCACCAACACGCCCGGCTAATTTTTTGTATTTTTAGTAGAGACAGGGTTTCACCGTGTTAGCCAGGATGGTCTCGATCTCCTGACCTCATGGTCCGCCCGCCTCGGCCTCCCAAAGTGCTGGGATTACAGGCTTGAGCCACCGCGCCCGGCCTATTCTATTTTTTCTTGAACTGGGTCTCCTAATAAGGGACACACGCAGAGCTTATCAAAGCACGAAGAAAGTGTATTTTTGCTTTCTCTTCACCACCTTCCTTCTCCACCTAACTCTCATTAGCCAGAGACAACTGCAAATAAGAATTTAGTATTGCTAGAATATTTTGTGGGATGTTTTCCCCTATTGTCTATCTATTACCATTCCCTTTATCAATGTGCTACAGATATTTTTGGAGATAATAAGGAAATTGAGAAAAAACTCAAGAGCAAGAGCATGATAGGGTAATGACCAAAAAAAAAAAAAAATCCCAAAACCAAAACAAAAAAACCCAGATGCTCTAAAATACAAAGAGTAAGTAGAGACTGGAAGGGGATAAAAATGTGAAGATTTTCGTAGCCAATTATAACAGGTTTGTAAACGTATATGAAATATGAAATGTTCAAAAATTTCAGTATCATTTTATTTATTGTTACCCACTTACAAAAATGAGATAAGGTCTCATGATGTTGCCCAAGCTGTTCTGGAACTCCTGGCCTCAAGTGATTCTCCCACCTCAGCCTCCCAAAGTGCTGGGGTTATAGGCAGGAGCCACCACACCTTGCCCCGACTTTGTGAATAGAATGTACTGGCTGAATAAGAAGGAACAAGGTCTTTTTTTATTCCAGCTTCTGCTTGCCTCTTCCTTTTCATGCTACCAAAGTGGAGTTCAGCACAACAGAAACAGACGGACAGAAAGTTTCAGAAGACATGGGATTTTAAAAACCACCGATCTATTACGAAACAGCCTTGTTTTCCTCATTTCCAAGGAAGTAAGGGTTTATTGGAATCTACGGACACCACAGAAAACCACCACTCCTGGTACTGCTGCCCTCTGTCTGTATCCAAAGAAATGGATTTCAGGTCCTGCTTCCATTTGATAAAGGAGACATACTCAGCTACTCATTTTCATGACTTTCTTTTTCTCATTAACTTACTGGTCTTGATAGTGTATCACACCATGTTAATTTCTTTTGTGGTCACAGTTCTCCTTAGAATCGGAAAACTTTTTTTAAGTTTTTTTTTTTTCTTTTTTGAGACAAAGTCTTGCTCAGTCGCCCAGGCTGGAGTGTCATGGTGCAATCTCGGCTCACTGAAACCTCCGCCTCCTGGATTCAAGCGATTCTCCTGCCTCAGCCTCCCGAGTAGCTGGGATTACAGGCACACAGCACCATGCCCAGCTAATTTTTGTATTTTTAGTAGAAACAGGGTTTCACCATGTTGGCCAGGCTGGTCTCGAATCCTCAGTCTCAAGAGATTAGCCCACCTTGGTCTCCTAAAGTGCTAGGGTTACAGGTGTGAGCCACCATGCCCGGCTGAGTCAGAAAACATTTTAACTACAAGGCCCACAGAAATCATCTCGCCCAAACCAATTTTATAACAAATGAGAAAACAGAAGCCTAGAGAAGTGAAGTCCAGGTAAAGATAGGTTAGCACTCAAGTTTGTAGCTTCCAGCCCAGAATATTTTATTAACAACTTTGCTGTCTCCTTGTAGCACATCCATCGCACCAAACAACAAGTGTCTGAGCTCCTTGTGTCTTCCAGCTGTTCAGGGCGCTGGTGGTGTGCTGGCTCTGCATCCCTAGTCTGCACCCTCAGGCACATGTATCCCCTGTGCACCCCCTTCATTCCTTCAGCCGCAAATTACTATTATTATGCAAACGGACAACTCCAAGATGTGACTACCCTTTAACAGATTAATTCAGATATGTCTGAATTTTACTTGGGCCCAAAGTCAGACACCAGCTAGAGTGCTCTGTAATCGTACATATTACTTTATCAGTTTAGCAGTCTCATAACAAGAGTATCTGGGCCTTCCTGGGTCTTGATCTGTCACCCAGTGCAATGGTACGATCATGTCTCATTGCAGTCTTGAACTCTTGGGCTCAAGTGATCCTCCTATTTCAGCTTCCATGTAGCTCAGACTACAGGGTGCCTGCACTGTGCCTGGTTAACTAAAAAAAAAAAACAACGAACTTTTTTTAACAGGGTCTCATTATGTTGCTCACTCTAGTTCCCAACTCCTGGCCTCAAGTGATCCTCCTGCCTTGACCTCCCAAAGCACTAGGATTACAGGCATGAGCCACTGTGCCTGTCCTCATGTATAAATTTTATTTTGATACATATGAGAGCATCTTATGATTATGGTGATGGTCTGGTCCCTAAAGCTTAGCAGGTCCCACAGGACAGTATAGAAGTGGGCACAACTTACTACAAGGAGCAACAATGAAGAAGAATAGTAAAGTCTTGCCTAGGATAGACCATTTCCTGGTCACAGAAGATCTTTAACTTTGGAGCATATAAAAGAATGTGACCAGGGTTGTAAACACAGTTTTTTTTTTTTTTCCAATAGCAATACTGTTCTGCAGGATGACCAAGTGAACACTGCAATTACCGGGAGGTTTTATAGACACCATAAAATTGTAAAACTGCAGAGGTGATTTCAGTAATTTATTGCTGGCTTCTTCAGCCCCCAGACCAAGTTGTATACAGGTAATTATAAGAGAGGAGTTAACAAAATACTGGAGTTGGGGAACAGAGACAATTTATTTTTCTAAGTCACAAAGGGCAGGGAGGAGAGATCAGGCAAACGATCAAAGTGACAAAAGGCCATTCCTGGTTAAGAAAATAGCAGATGGTGGCAGAAACTTCTAATTGTCTCACCTTTCATGAAGACCATGCATTTGGGTAGAGCACATGGCCACTAGCTAGAGACTATACTTTCCAGCCTCCTTGGAGGTAGCCCTGGCCATGTGACCCGGTTCAGGCCTACAGTGTGTAAGTAGCAGCGATCGTGCAACTTGAGTCAACTCCTTAGAGGTAAAGCGACTTACCCTAGGCTTTCTCTTTGCCAGACATGAAGGTAAGCTTACTTCAATCCTGTGGACAATGGCAACACCTCAGGGGATGGTGAAGTAACAAGATGGTAGGACCCTGAGTCCCTGAATGACTGTGTGGAGCAGCACTGCCCTTCCAGTTCTGTACACTCACCTCTGGACTACTTTAGGAGAGAAATATAAACTCTAATTGAAGGCATTCTCTTTTCATTGTCTGTTACAGCCACTAAATCTGAAGTCTCATACAACGTTCAAAGGCACAGGAATGTGAAACATCGTGATATGGTCAAGGAAATTCTTGTGAGTGGAGCATCGATGAATGAGTTAAGAAGCGGTGGGAGGTCGGGCCAGAAAGGTTGGAAAGGCAAGAATCAGTGTGGCTTCGTTTACAGGAAACTCATGGCTGGGTTTGATTTCTCATAACAGAGGCACAAATGAGCTGGGTACAGACATCTTTGGTCTTAATAGGCATGGAATGAGGTCTGTCCTCTTCCAGTCATTTCTGCCTCATAAACAAACAGCTAAGCAGCACTTTATTGCTGTCATCTAACAGCCTTGGTCCTGAATCATTGGCCATGCACCATGCCTCCAAGAATCTCAGCTTCTCATTTGGTGATGCATCTTCCAGTTGACAGCCTCAGCTGGCCACTTGTACTTCCTGTCTGACCAGCTGTCCTCAGTCAACATCCAGCCTTGTCCACCTGGCCCTCTGCAGACTCTGCCTTGGTCCAGAGTTAGGGAGCACTTCCCCTGGGTCACCATAGACCCTGGGCCACAATTTGGTGGAACACTCCTGAAATGTAAAACCTTTTGGTCGAATCTGACAGGTATTCTATTTCCAGGACAAAATTAATGAGAGAATTTCTTTTTCCATACTGAACTTTACTGCCATGTTGTTAAGGAACTTTCCTATGCTTAACTTTCTACTGTATTGGCTGTAGTTGACAATTTGGAAAACAACTTACTTAAAGAAAATAGGGGCTTTAAAAATCCTATTTCTAATAATCAAGAAGGCGGCATTTTTTTCTTTTAATTTTCCTATTAAACTTTTTAACAACCCCAGTTTCAAGAATCTTCAACGTACAATTAGATCTTTTATTATTTGGTGATGTTGAGTGTCAGCAATCTGTGCTTCTACAAATAAAGCTAAACATTCACCACAGCCACATATCACTGATTTCTAGATCCAGCTTCCCTTCCACATTCCCTTTCTACCCTCCTCCCCGCTGCTGTGTGTCCTGGGAAGCTGACCTGCCTACTTAATAGACTTCCTGTCCTCCGGCTTCAGGGGGATTTGGCCACTGGGAGACCCTGTCAGGAGATCAGAGGGTGCAAGGAAAGTAAGGTCAGGAGGTTTGTCCCTCGTGGCTCCCTCCCACTGGGTTGCTGTGGGTTGGCTGCAGACTCAGATGCCTCACTCTACCAAAGATGACAGCTCCTCTCAGATGGCCATACCAGGTCTCCATACAGCTCTTCTCTGGGCTTGGGTTCTGGTCCCTGATCTTCCACACCTCCACTTTTTCTGACAATGCTGGCTCCCCAGTGCTGCTAGCCATGAGGAGCTGCGCCTTTTCCTCTTGGTTTCTCTAATGCTGCCTGCCCCCACCCACCTTTGTAAGTAGCCCTTTTATTAAATTGTCTTCAATTATCTAGTTTCAGGGTACCATTTCCAATTCCTGCTGGAAAACTGACTGGCACAGTGATTAAGCTAGAATGGTCTGGAATGCACCACAGCACATGGACCCTGGAAGGGAGGTTGCACATTAGGTGCATTCACCTGATCTGAATTACCTGATTCTAACCAGTGCCCCAACTACACCTCATGTATTTTTCATTGTTTCTTCAAGGTAGAGGACTAGTTAGTCCAGCCTTGACATGAACATAACCCTGGATTGGATGTTGCTACAGGCACAGGGAACAAATGTCTCCTATCCCTACAGCACTCTTTCCCCAAAGAACATTGTTCTATCTTTCTCCTCATCTCTGTCTCTTTCTCTCTCTCTCTGTGTGTGTGTGTGTGTGTATGTGTGTGTGTGTACAGCCACATATATGTGTGAATACAGAATTCTTTTTCTCTGAACAAACTGGATAAGTTACATTATGGCACTTTACCTTTAAATACTTCAGTATGTATTTCTAAGAATAGGAATATTTTCTTACATGACTACCGTGCAGTTATCAACTCCGTAAATTTACATTGATATAATACTTTCATCCAATCTGGCATCTATATTCCAATTTTGCCAGTTGATCTAATAATGTTCTCTACAGCATTCCTTTCTCCTCTGGTATAGGATTCAGTCTAGGAGCAGTGATTGCATTTAGTTGTCATACTCTTTTAGTTTTTTTTATTCCAAAACATTTTCACAGCCTTCCTTGTCTTTTATGACATTGACTATTTTTTTAAAAGACTTTTTTTTTTTTTAGATTAGCTTTAGGTTCACAGCAAAATTGAGAGGAAGGTATGGAGATCGCCCATATACCACCTTCCTCCACACATGCAAAGTGCCCCTATTATTAACATCCCCCACCAGAGTGACATTGACATTTTGGAACAGCAGAGTGCCCCCCTCCCACACATGCACACTTCTTTTAAAAAAAACAACAGTCTTCATTTTGTATCTCTGGTGTTTCCTGGTGCCTGGGGCTGTGCATTTTTGGTCATCATGCTACAGAAGCAAAGCTGCGTCCTTCATGGAGCATCACACCAGCAGGTACATGTCGTCCATCCATCCTTCACTGGTAAAGGTAATTTTGATATCCACTGAATAATTACTGTTTGTTTTTTCTCCTTTGAACTAATAAGCAGTCTGTGGGGAGATGCTTTAAGACCATGCAAGTATGCTGCTCCTCATCAAAATCTCCCCCTGGATTTAGCATCTGTTGGTGTTTTTTGCTGACTTCATCTTTATTCTATGGCTGCAAAATGATGATTTGCCTCTCCAGCACTCTCTCCACACTGAACGTTTAGCCCTCAGCATTCTACTGTAAGCAACAGCCCTCCTGTCTCCACTATTTATGTTTTTTAAAAATTATCAATATGGATCCATGTGTTTCTATTATTTCATGGTTTAAAATTTATTTTTGTACTAGTATTTCAATTTACCCAATTTGGACAGTGGAACCCCTTCAAGGTGTCTCCCAAGTCCTTGTAACACATTCTGTTATTTTTGTGCATACTTTATTTTCTGGTCTAACAGGATTTTCCAGGCTCATCTGGCACCTACCCTGCCTCTGCCTTGGAATCTGCCATTACTCTGAGTAGTCCTGGTCCCTTTTTGTGGGGAATACTAGAGACCACATCTGGGCATTAAGTAGACTCATTGCCACTGGATGTCTTTGTTTTTTGTGCTTTCAGCAGAGAGAACTAGGAAACATACGCATGTATATCCACTTATACACACACGTACACACAGAAGCACATAAACGTGTATATGCACATACATGTACTCATTTAGAAATCCTGAGTTTGCATCCTACCTCCAATTCCTATCCATTCCCATAGAGCTCTTTCTTACTGTGCCTCATTCTGTATTGGTGTGGCCCCTCTTCCATAGTGAAAACCAAGCAACCTCGATACATTTATGCTTCTTTTGCTTAATTCTGTATCGCATCTAAAATATTTTCCAAATTGCTTCACTCATACCACTAAATTTAACAAACTTACTGTGTTAGTCAGGGTTCTCTAGAGGAACAGCCAAATAGGACGGAGAGAGAGAGAATGAGAGTAAGAGAGGGAGAGAGTCATTTATTTTAGGGTATTGGCTCACATGATAATGGAGGCTGGCAAGTACAAAATCTGCACGGCAGGCCATCAAGCTGGAGACTCAGGGGAGAATTAACATTACAACTTGAGTCTGAAGACAGTCTGGAGACAGAATTCCTTCTTTACGGGGAGACCAATTTCTCTTAAGGTCTTCAACTGATTGGATAAGGCCCACCCATGTTATGGAGGATAATCTGCATTACTCAAAATATACTGATTTAAATGTCAATCTCATCTAAAAAACACCTTTGCTGCATCATCGAGACTAGTATTTGACCAAATATCTGGGTACCGTGGCCTCACCAACCTGACACATACAATTAACCGTCACACCTACTAAGAAGAAGAAAACTTGCAGAAGAAATCTCAAAGGGAAGTGTGAATATGTACCACGGAGAAGGTGAGAACACCCCCATTTAAAGGATGGGGAGAAGGGGTAGAACACCCTCCATGCCCACCCTGGCTTGCCCAGACCCCTGGAATTCCACATGTCCCAGATTGAAAACTACTGCGTTGGCCTCAAGGAGTCATTAATGAGGGAATCAAAGGCAATACCACTGAGGAAGGGGTTCCTTTTGGAGGAAGGCAGGGAAATGGCCTTTTAGGCCATCAAGTTATACCTCGACTATGCCTACCCACTGCAAGGCAATTTTATTGCCTTCCACAACTTTTGTAGCTCTTCCTTTTTCTTTGCTAAGGGCAGAGGCTAGGACATACATTTGAAGAAGCTCTTCTCAAATCCTCCCCTTCCCCGACACTCATACACTTCGTCTTAGCCATATAAGGCAAAGAAATATGTACTGGATTTTAAGAGTAAGTCCAAGGGATACAGTCACTGCTGATACGACAGATTCCCTAGGAAATTTTGTTATCTGAAAGTACATGGTTACAGTACTCCTCAGATAAATGCTTCTCTCCTGGGTAAGGAAAAGTGTTCCAGATAACCATGCCTCCCACAGCCCAGATCTCACGCTTATCTGTTTGTGTGTCTGCGTCAGCTTTGCTTTGGTAGAAGCATTTTATTCTGCTGAGACAGTGGAGAGCAGCTGTTTGATCCCTGACCAGAGATAACCCTGGAGAGCTTCTATCTTACATGCTGGAAATTCTGAGTAAAATGACCATTCACAGAATTTCTGAGAGAGAGCAAGTCCTCTCTCTTCAAACCCAAAAAAGGACACCATGAAAATCCACACACACACACACATACTCACCGGGAAGATTCTTCGATGCATGGTATGTGAATAGAGTTGTTGGACTGGCACAGAGAGACGCACAAGCTTCCCTCCATGTGCACTTTGCCTGGGCTCAGAGCCATAACACAGGCTGCAGCTGTTCCATATCTTGGAGGCATCAGTGTTACTCCTGGTGGGTGGCCTATACTAGGGCATTCCTCAGAGGCTAGGCACTGTAGGCATGTCCACCTCTGTCAAGGCAGTGACCTGCATGGAAAAAGGAGCTGCACAAATGGAGGGGAGGAGGGACCAAGGAAAGGCCCCCCGAGCTATGGCTAAGGGGAGGGAGAAGCTGACAATAAAATGCC
This sequence comes from Hylobates moloch, assembly GCF_009828535.3. Classification (NCBI taxonomy): domain Eukaryota; kingdom Metazoa; phylum Chordata; class Mammalia; order Primates; family Hylobatidae; genus Hylobates; species Hylobates moloch. Next base: position 33,944,018 of record NW_026652277.1, read on the forward strand.
TTTGCTGAGTGCTGGCATGTTCTTCCCAGGTGCAGCCCTGTCTGCCTCACTGCTCTGAGTAGGATGAGCTAGATCAATGTCTGCAACCCAGCTCTCAGCACATCTCTCCCCAGACCAAGACTCTTCAGGATACAGCCCAAACTCACTTCCCGTCATGGCTGTCCAGCCTGACACTAGGCACCTTCCAGCCTCTTCTCATACCCATAGACAATATGTGTCTGCCACGCCAGACTGCTCTCTGTTTTTGGAACATATCCTATTCCCTCATGACATCATGGCTTTGCAATGTGCTCCCTTTTCCTAGAATGTCCTTCTAAACCCCTCTCTGGCAGATACTCTTCTTCAAGAACCAGTTCAAACCTCTCCTGCTCTACACCTTCCCTGACTTCCCTTCCTTAATTCCTTCTCTACATTCCTTTGGCAATCTGATCTCACTTCTCACACAGCTGTAATTATTTATTATGCTCTCTGTCCAATTTCTCTTGTGCACACGTATTTGTCATGTGAGGCCCTAAGACTTTAAGCCTGTTGTCCTGCCTGGGTCCACTCAGACAAAGTCCACACCCCAGCTGTGCTCCCAGCCCAAGTCCTAAAGCCCTTCTCTTCTGCAATTCTTGCTGTCAGTGTCCTACTGTGGGCCTTCCTGGGGCTGGACTTCCTACCTTGCCCTCCGTCCATGGCCAATCCACTCATCCTGGATCTGTTACTGAGTATCTTTCTCTGAGGACTAAGCACAGATTTAGTTTCCTGAGCCAGGTACTTGCACATTGGTTGTGATTGGTTGGCTCCTCCAGGTAACGACTGCGTTCATTCCAATCTGGACTTAGCATCAGCCTCTTCATTCCTGTTGGGTGGGCCCTGACTCCAAAGACAGAAGTCAGGGACCGCCACCCTGCCAACAGTAAGGTTTGTAATAGTACTGTCTCTTTCTTCATGTGAAAGCCCCTAGCACAATGTGTGGCACTTAGGTGGCAAGCAGTGCTTTTTGAATAATGAATAAACAAGCCCTAAACCTCTCACATAATATGATTTAATACAAAACCTTGTTAACAGTTCTTACCTCAGGAAAAACCCAGGCCTTGGCCTGTGTCCTTAGCCACCATAAGAAACCCTTTATAACATTAAAAAAAAAACTTAGGATCCACATAAAATTATAATTTTATTAATTTAGTTGACAAATAATTGATTCACAAATTACTACAGATACAGTTTCCAGCTAATGGATTCACAAAGCCCTTGGAACAGTCATAACAGTTTCGGAACCTCTGTGTTAGTGTTGACTTTGGACCGAGCTGTTACGCAAGTTGATTCATCTACCAGTTTACAAATATCGTGGTGTGACTCGCCCTACACTAGTTGATTTTGTTAGTTTTTCTCCCAGCAGAAACTGTAGAGCTCACCATTTTGTATATAATGAGATGCCACTTCACATCTAATAGAAATACAAAAACACCAAGAGTAGATGAGAAAGTAGAGCAACTAGACTCTCATACCTTCCTGGTGAGAATGGAAAATGATGTATGGGTCCATTTGAGTAGGGTCCTTCCCCACCAAAACTCCTGTTGGGGTTTGGTCCCCACTGGAGCCAGTGTTAAGAGGTGGTGCTTTTAAGAAGTGATTAGATCATTAAGAGAGATTAAAGCCTTCCTCCAGGGAGTGAGTTCTCGTTCTTGCGGGACTGGATTGGGTATTGTGAGAGCAGGTCGTTACGAAGCAAGGCTGCCTCATATTTGGTCTTTGCATACCCCACGTCCCTTTCCTTTTCTCCCCCATGTTCTGATGCTGCATGAGGCCCTCACTAGATGTGGCTGCCCATCTTGGATGTCCCAGCCTCCAGAATAGTGAACTAAATACATCATCTCTTTCCTTTATAAATTACCCAGTTTTGGGCATTTTGTCATAGGAACAGAAAATGAACTAAGAGAGTAATAGAACTATTTTACTTGAAACCATGTTCATGTATATAAGTCTGATAAAAACCTATTACTTTAATTTTCCACATGAATATTTTGTAAGAAAAAACCATATGATCATCTCGATATCTAATTTTAAAAGCACTAGATAAAATTGAGCATACCTTCCAATAAAAACCATTTAGAAAAGTAGTAATAGAAGAAACTATCTTAACCTGATAAATGTTTCTACCCAGACTCACCAAAACATTATACGTAATCATGAAAAATAAAAATAATTTCATTAAAATCAGAAAGACAAAATACCCAATATCACTGTACATATTTAATAATATACCAGAGATCCTATGAGTATAATAAGTTTTTGTTTTTGTTTTTTGAGACAGGATCTCACTCTGTCACCCAGGCTACAGTGCAGCGATGTGATCTCGGCTTGCTGCAACCTCCACCTCCTGGGCTCAAGCGATCCTCCCACCTCAGCCTCTTAAGTAGCTGAAACTTCAGGTGTGTGCCACCACGCCCAGCTAATTTTTTGTAGAGATGGTTTTTCACCCAAGTTGTCCAGGCTGAGTACAGTAAGTTTAAAAAATTAAATAAAAATCAAGTGAAAGGTACATGGATTGCCAAGGAAGAAGCAGAACTGCCATGGTTCACAAATTACATTATAGTCTACATGGAAAATCCTAGGGACTCTATTGTCTAATTATTAGAACTAATCAAATTAGTTTGACAAGATTGTTGGATGTGAATGCAAAAAATTCAATTGCATCCCTACACACCAGCAAGAAACATGTAAAAAGTGTAATTAAGACACTATTTTAAAGAGCAAAAATACCACAGAACTTAAGAATAAGTCTTTAAAAAGATGTGCAAGACTGCTTTGAAGATAATTATAATGTGCTACTGTAGAAATTAAAGCGGATCTCAGTAGAAACATTTACAGTGGGCTTTCCGCATCCTTGGCTCCCGTATCTGTGAATTCAACCAACTACAGATTGAAAATAGTCAAAAAATAAAAAAGATAACCATATAACAACAAGAAATAATACAAATGAAAACACTACAGTATAACAACAATTGATATTGCATTTACATTGTATTAGGTATTAGAAATAATCTAGAGATGATTTAAAGTATATGAGAGGATGTGTGTAGATTATAAGCAAATACTGCACCATTTTATATTAGGGTCTTAAGCATCTTCAGATCTTGGTATCCGAGGGGAATCCTGGAACCAATTCCCCCATGAATACCAAGGGATGACTGTGTCATATTTTTGAATCAGGACACTCAATATCTTAAAGTTAGCAATTGTTCCAAAATTCATAGAATAAATCAGTACAATTCCAATCAAACTCTCAACAAAGCCTTTTCTCCCTTTATTGAAAGATTAATTATAAAATCTATATGGAAGCATAAAGCACCAAGAAGAGCCAAGAAAATTTTGGCAAAGAAACAAAAAAGATTAGGAGCTCACTTTATGATATAGCTTATTGAAAATCTGCAGTAATGCAGATAGTGTAGTACTGACACGAGTATAGATAAACAGACCAATGGAACAGAATACAAAGCCCAGCAACAAATTAATTAATTAACGTATGTTAATTAGATAGATGACAGAAGTAGTTGTAAATTATGTTTTCAAAGCACACTCATGTTTAGCTTTTTTCTGGGCATGTGAGCCACCACGCCCAGCTAATTTTTGTAGGTTTTCGCCTTGTTGTCCAGGCTGAGTACAGTAAGTTTAAAAAATTAAATAGAAATCAAGTGAAAGGTGTATGAATTGCCAAGGAAGAAGCAGAACTGCCATGGTTCGCCAATTATATAATAGTCTACATGAAAAATCCTAGGAACTCTATAGTCTAATTATTAGAACTAATAATAAACCATAGTCTAATTATTAGAACTAATAATAAACCATAGTCTAATTATTAGAACGCTTGGCTCCCTAGCACCTTCTGAAAAATAATTCTCTTACACCCTTCTCCATCACCCATTAGCGACTAACAAGTCTTCTCTTGCCATTACATTGTACGTACAAGTTCAATCTACTTAGTTTTAAAATGTTGCTTATTACTTTTATACACTTGTTTTCATTGTCTAATTTAAATATTTTTCTATCTGTGAAACTTGTTTAGGTTTTCTCAGTTACTTGTGCATTATGCCTTTTCCCATTAGAAATAGTTTGAACAGCTTTTTTATTAGCTAGGGGTTTCAGGAATGGCCTTACCTGTCCGCATCAAGACAGAGATGTATGTGGTATCCTTGGTCTTTTTCTCTATGTGGCAAGGAAGTCCTGTCACATTTGGAAGGCAGGAAGCAAGGTAAACAGAATAGAAGAGTAAAATAAGAGAAATGAGGCCAGTCACGGTGACTCACACCTGCAATCCCAGCACTTTTGGAGGCCAAGGCAGGCAGATCTCCTGAGGTTAGGAGTTTGAGACCAGCCTGGCCAACCTGGTGAAACCCCATCTCTGTGAATAAAATACAAAAACTTAGCTGGGTGCGGTGGCGCACGCCTGTAATGCAAGCTACTCCGTAGGCTGAGGCAGGAGAATCGCTTGAATCTGGGAGGCGGAGGTTGCAGTGAGCTGAGATGGCGCCACTGCACTCCAGCTGGGCAACAAGAGTGAAACTCCATCTCAAAACGAACAAACAAAAACAAGAGAAATGAGGGACTCTGCAATAAGAACAAGAGAAGACTAATATCTTTTTTTTTTTTTTTTTTTTTTTGAGACAGGGTCTTGCTCTGTCACCCAGGCTGGAGTGCAGTGGCGCGATCTCAGTTCACTGCAAGCTCCGCCTCCCGGGTTCACGCCATTCTTCTGCCTCAGCCTCCCCAGTAGCTGGGACTACAGGTGCCCGCCACAACGCCCGGCTAATTTTTGTATTTTTAGTGGAGACGGGGTTTCACCGTGTTAGCCAGGATGGTCTCGATCTCCTGACTTCGTGATACGCCTGCCTCGACCTCCCAAAGTGCTGGGATTACAGGGTGAGCCACTGCACCCGGCCGAGAAGACTAATATCTTAAGGCACTTCACAGAAAGCAGGTTTTCCCTGTAGTTCTATTATCCGAAAGATCCCTGTGCTGATCAAGTCCTTTGCTTGGGTACGTATTTACTGAGTAGAATTGTTCTTTCCGCACCATAGAGTCCAGGAATTGGGCCAACTCTATCAGCAAGGATTAAAGTAAAGCATCTAAAGGGAAATTATCTTAGCTGAATCTTCCTTAGTTTGGTGATGTGTGGTTTTCAACAGAGTCCAACCAGATTACCGCCTACCCTCCAACTCAGCATAAAAGATGCAGCTCCTCAAAATCTTTTTGGTATTAAGGGGGATATTCTTCATACAAAACAATTACCCAACAGGCCAAATCAGATAGCGATTGGCATTATTATTAATAATATGTACCATATGACTGAGTTCTCACTATATGCAAAGTACTCGCATCTCATCCCATTGAATCTTAACCACACCACCACCAGTGCAGTGCTACTGTTATCCCATTTTATACCTGAGGCCACTGATGCCACATTAAGTATTGTGCTCACATTACTTAGAAAGTGGCATGGATTCCAACCAGGCATGCAGATTCCACTATTCCTTACAGCTGGTTCTTGAGAAGAAATGATGGATGATCCAAAAAGCCCACAGGACATTTCTGGGTGGACATTCCCAGGACCCCGGGTAAGGGAAAAGCAGGGAAAGGTTCTGCCATCTCTGAACTTGGTCATTCAACCTTCCTTCATGAGAGATTGCTTGGTCCATTTAGATGAGGTTGTCTGCTTCTGTGCAAAGGCGGTCATCCTCCTAATGACAGCACAAGGGAGGAGGAGAGGCAGGAGGACCAGGAGATGGCTGTGATGGGCAGGCCTTTCCCCCAGGGCACAGGGCCAATGCCAGACAACCTGTGACTCAGGGATGTGAGTCCTCTGACTAGCTGCCTCTTGTAGCTAGCCTGTGCTGTTCTACCAGGAGCTATGGGCCAGAAGTCAGCTGGCCCGGGTTCTGATCCCAGCTCTGTCACCACCCGGATAATTATCACCTTGGAGTGAGCTGTTTCACTTCTCTGAGCTTCAGTTTCCTCCTTAGTAAATGAGGATATTAGACTAGGCAAATTAAAAAGTTTCTAGTAATCTGATTCTTCCCTCAGGACTTTATTATTTTCATATATCTATCAGTTTATTTTAGTAGCAATTCTTCTTCTTCTTCTTCTTCTTCTTCTTCTTCTTCTTCTTTTCTTCTTCTTCTTCTTCTTCTTTCTTCCTCTTCCTCTTCTTCTTCTTTCTTCCTCTTCCTCTTCCTCCGCTGCTGCTGCTTCTTCTTCTTCTTCTTCTTCTTCTTCTTCTTCTTCTTCTTCTTCTTTCTTCTCCTCCTCCTCCTCCTCTTCCTCCTCCTCCTCCTCCTCTTCTTCTTCTTCTTCTTCTTCTTTCTTCTTTCTTCTTCTTTTCTTCTCTTTTTTTGACATGATTTTGCCCTGTTGCCCAGGCTGGAGTGCAGTTGTGAGATCTCGGCTCACTACAACGTGTCCCCCTCCTGGGCTCAAGTAATCCTCCCACCCCAGCCTCCTGAGTTGCTGGGATGACAGACATGCCACCATGCTCAGCTAATTTTTGTTCGTTTGTTTGTTTAATAGAGACAGGGCCTCCCTATATTGCCCAGGCTGGTCTTGAACTCCTGGGCTCAAGCAATCTGCCTGCCTCAGCCTCCCAAAGTGCTGGGACTACAGGCGTGAGCCACCATGCCTGGCTGATTTTAGTAGTAATTTTCAAACAGGGCTCCAGGAGGTGATTCAGAAGTTCTGCAAAGACTAAAGTATTCACCAATAAGTAAGGAACCCATTAAGAATATCTGTTTATATATTACTATTTGAAATGAGATTTTACTTGAAAAAAGTGTGCTATTTCTATTCCATTTGAAAACCATGCAGTAGGCAACTTAAAGACAAGAAGAGCTTTTAAGACCTAATTGAATGACTTTATAATGCAGGAATTTCAGGCCAAGCAGGATGTATAGGGGAGGTCTCTCCTTTAAGGGACCCTCAATCTTGCCACCCCCTGTACATCTCCTGCTCATCTAGAGGTCAGACCTCCAGCCCCCATATGTCACAGTGGCCACCATTCCCCAGCAAGAGGCTTTCCACAAGCACAGGGCCTTGTTTCATGGGAATTACTGGCTGAACAGCAAGTTTGTCACCCCTGAGGGCTGTGGCTCTGCTATACTTTTCTGGCACTTCAGTTGACACACATCTCTTCAAGAACATCTTATGAGAAATACTATCACATTAAATGTTATGTGTCAGTTGTGAGATGCATCCCAATTTCAGAAAATTAAAATGTGAGGAAAGATGAGTGATAGAACTCAAAAGCTGAGTAACAGCTTTCTTTGCTGAAGTCCCTGCTTTGCTGTAAGAGAGACCAGGAACCATTATCTTTGTTATTTTTTCCCTGCACGCAATCGTAAATCTGAGCCTGTTCCAGCAGTTCACAGCCTCTCACGAAGTTCTTTGTGTTGGGGTGGGGTTGCTTGCTGGTAGAATGCTGCAAATTAGCTGTGCCACTCAATTAAGGGAAACTTTGCTCACAATGGTGCTTTGTGACATTTTCATCCCACTCCAGGTGAAGAAGTTGACCTGCATTAATACGATGACTGTTTTTAGCACATGACTCTTTTCTTGTGCAAAGAACAGGAGCTCACCGTGGCTCCTTTGAACAGCCAGGAGTGATATTTCCACTCCTGCAATCAGTCAATCCAACACTCGAGGGTGGGAGGCACGGTAAGTTAGTATTTACTTTCTACCTATCCCTGTGTTTACCTCCAAGAGCAGCCTCTGTAACAGGTGATTGATTCCTATCAGAGAAGAAAGCAAGAAGAAAATGGTGGAAGAACTGAAGAGACATAGCCAGTGTTGATGAATATTTCCCTCCCTACTCCTAAACCTTCCATTTATTACCTCCACTGCAAAAACAGGCCTGAATAGTTTGAGGATTTTGTCTGGAATAAATAAAGAAGATACAACTCAAAATGGTTAAAACCATCAAGAAACAGGGGGATTCTGTATCTGACTAATTTGGAGGCTCACCGATGATATCAAGCACACAGATTTCTTGTTGTTGTTTGAGACAGGGTCTCTTTCTATCACCCAGGCTGGAGTGCAGTGGCACGATCATAGCTCACTGCTGTCTCTATCTCCCGGCTCAAGTCTTCTTCCCCCCTCAGCCTATGGCATAGCTGGGACTACAGGCACACACCATCATGCTCAGCTAATTTTTAAAATTATTATTTTTAGTAGAGATGAGGTCTCACTATGTTGCCTAGGCTGGTCTCAGACTCCTGGGTTCAAATGATGCTCCTGCATCAGCCTCCCAAAATGCTGGGATTACAGGTGTAAGCCACCATGCCTGGCCCTCAGATTGATTTAATCTTTCTCCTCCTCAGTCATCTTTAGCATTTCAAATATCATGCAGTAGAAAACTCTCAAAGACAAGATGAGCTTCCCTCTTAATCCCAATAAACCGCAGGATCAGCAGGCGTCATCTTGAGAGAAGCAGAAAGGGGACCAACTTTTCCTTGAGTCTCTTTTACAGAGCTAAGAAGATTTTTTCCAGAATCCCATCCTTCCAGAGGATCCTCACTCGCCAGGATTGGGTCACATGTTTATCAATGAACAATCACTCCAGGAGGACATGACTACTGTAATTGGCTTAGGTCAGCTAAGATTCATCAGATCACACAGAGTAAAGGGAGACCTGAACAACATAGAGGCATGAGAAGGGGAGCTGTCTGGTTATCAACTTCCAGTGTCTGCTATAAAGAGCTAGAGCCAACCTAATACCCCAAAATTCAGACACTGGCCTGGTTCCTGAAAGGACGTATTGCAAGTAATTATACAAGTCTTGGCCTTTCTGCCCTCGTTGTGGTCAAATCTCCTGGGATCAAAGGAATTCCTTTGGAGACACCAGAGGTGCTGTGGGATAACCAGATGTTGTGCTGTCCTAAAAGAGTTTGTCAGGGAGGCGTCTCCTCTAACCCCCATAACCATCCTTCACCCTTTTTTCACTTTTCTAAAACATAGATCTGAGCAGATCACTCTCCTGCTCAAAAAATCAGGTAGCATTCCAACCTGTGCCTAAGCCAACTTCTGTTCATATCCCATTTATTTTATATATGAATGACTGGGAATGTGTGTTACTTTTCAGTTTCCTTTGTCTTTGCTGTATCTTGAATTCCCTTCCCTACTTGCCTGCCTGATAAAATCCTACTCATCCTTCAAGACTCAAATAAAATGTCAAAAGTCACCTGCATCCCCTAATTTCCCCTTCATTTGCATCTCCATATCGATTGTTACCATGACTTTTAAATAATTCCACTGCTATTACAGCCTCCTGACAAGTCTCTCTGCCTTTTCTTGCCTCCCTCCAATTCTAAAGCCACACATCAGAATGATATTTCTAAAGCAATAATATAATCATGTCACTCTCTTGCTAATATCCTTTATTGGCTACCTACAGTGCACAGAATGCAGCTCTGTAACATGGTTCATCAAAGCCATGTTGATTAGGGTATCCTTTCACCTCATACTGGATGTTCTGTCGCAATGAACTATCTATAGTTTATGATTACAGTTTGTTCTTTCTCACTTCCAAGATTGGTGCAAATTGTGCTGCCTATGCCTGAAATGCTTTCCCTCACAACCCCTGCAGCCTTCAGGTCTCAGCTGCCTGGTTTTATTCTTCTAAGTTTTGGTTAGTGCTCTCCTGTATGTTTTCAGAGCCCCATGGGTTTGCTCTAACATAACATCTAAGCTGCTGAGGTTTCACAGATTTTCTGAGGTTCCCCAGATTTTCTGAGGTTCTCTCAGGATAAGGGCTGCTTTTTGTACATAGTTGTAATTCTGGCACAAAGAAAAGATTCAAATGTTTGTAAAAGACAATATTTGAGTTGATTCTTGTAGGATAAGTTGGAGCAACATAGGCCTTAAAGATACCGATTCCTTCACCTCTGTGCAATATTGATTAAGACTCAGGCACAGTGGTGAAAACTGTTACAGCCCAATGAGTTCTTCTTGCCTGCTGTCCAGAAAAACCAATGCACTGAGAACAGCAGGTGTTGCAGCAAATAGAATTTAATAATCACAGGCTAGTCTAGTAGAAGGACAGGAGATAATTCTTAAATCCACCTTTCTGAGAATTCAAGGCTAGGGTTTTTCAGTGACAGTTTGGTGGGCAGGTGGCTAGAGAATGAAGAATGCCTATTTGTTGGGTTGGAGATGACATCAAAGGGGGTCAAAACTGTCCACCTGAGCTGAGTCAGTTCTTGGGTGGAGGTCACAAGACCAGTTAAGTCAGTTTCTTGGGATGGGTTACTGGGTCTGGATGGTTCCAGCTGGTCCATCAGAATGCAAGGTCTGAAAAATACCTCAAACACCAGTCTTAGGTTTTACAATTATGATGCTATCTATAGGTGCAATTGGGGAGGTTATAAATCTTATGACCTCCAGCCGCATGACTCTGGAAACATAACTCTACCTTTATGGCAAATTTGTTAATTTTACAAAGGCAGTTCTAGTTCCTGAGCAAGAAGGGGGTTCGTTTTGGGAAGAGATGCTTCTTGTTGTTTTAAACTATGAACTAAATTTTTCCCGTAGTTAGTTTGGCTTATATCCAGGAATGAACATAGATGGTTAGCTTGTGAGGTTAGAAGGAAGACGGAGTCAGCTATGTAAGATTTCTCTCACTGTCATACTTTTTGCAAGGGCAGTTTCAAAACTACAAGCATTAACTTTTGCATGGAACTATCATTTTTAAAAGTTTCTAAAACTTTGGCATTTGTGGACCATTTACTCTGTGTCCAAATCACACAAATCACCAATAAATGCAAACATTTTCAAAAGATTCCTCACAATTTAAGAAATAAAACTAAATTATAATATGTTAATTTTTCATGGTTATTATTATTAATAGTTCCATATTGGTAAGAAGGATCATACTTTTTTTACCATCTTTCATGGAAGGATCCACAGATACTTTGAGCCATTGGCCAGGTTTCGCTTTGTTCTATTAAATTACAACTGTTTTAACTCGCAATGAAAGTTTTGGGAGATAGTTAACAAGATGGATCTTTCAAATGCTTCTGAGGAAATTATGGTGAGACTGCAGTAAGATGTCTCTCCATTCCATTACAAAACTAGGCACTTGAGTTTGGATGTTTCAATTTGAGAGACAGTAGTGGATGAATTATTAAATCCAGTCTGGGTGAGTTCAGCTTCACAAAGTACTTCATGTTTTTTTGTAGGCTTGTTCTTAAATTTTTAAATATGTTCATTATGTAGGATCAGTTTATTTCTCCTGTGAGTGAAGAAAATCATCTAGGATTGAAAAAAATTGAAATGCACAGCAATCAAATCATTTGTGTCGTATTCAGTCTTTTAAAAGAAATCTTGATATATCATCCTCAACATTAAAAAATCATTATACTTCAGCCCTGAAGTGATAGTTTTATGCTATTCAATATAATAACATGCGTATAATACTTGAACAAGTCACTTGAAGTTAGAACTACCCTTTACTAGGGTAAGCATACATCCCTGGGACAGTCCCAGTTTATGTCTACTATCCCAATAAAATTATTAAAAGTGCCCCTTCTTACTCGCTGAAGTGTCCTTGATCAGACAATAAATCAGACAGTCTTCTCAATGCTTCCTGGCATTAACAGTATTATGTAATGTAGAAATGTTTCTATATATGATTTCATATGAGTATTTTGAATACAATTGAATTTCTATATATGGTCTCGTGGGTATTTTTTCCTATGACACTGTGAGAAGTAGAATGTTTTAAGTCATTGCCCATATTCCCCCACATAGCATGCTAAATTTTTTTTTTTTTGAGACGGAGTCTCGCTGTGTCGCCCAGGCTGGAGTGCAGTGGCACAATCTCGGTTCACTGCAAGCTCTGCCTCCCGGGTTCACGCCATTCTCCTGCCTCAGCCTCTCCGAGTAGCTGGGACTACAGGCGCCCGCCACCATGCCAGGCTAATTTTTTTGTATTTTTAGTAGAGACGGGGTTTCACCGTGGTCTCGATCTCCTGACCTCGTGATCCGCCCTCCTCGGCCTCCCAAAGTGCTGGGATTACAAGCGTGAGCCACCGCTCCCGGCCGCATGCTAAATAGTTTTATTGTTGGTGGATATAATTTGATCATATTTATAATTTCCATTATGTGGTTCAACATCAAATCAAGACCAGGGATGACAGTATTGAATGCCAATGCATTCTGTAAATGAAAGAATGTGAGGCTAGTCAGGAAAAAATTCTTTTACTCTCATAAAAACCTTCTTCCTAGATGTCCACATCTGTCAACAGTGACCCAAGTTCATATCACCTCTCACAAAGGAGCTTTCAAAAATGAACGCATGCTCTTTAATAGCATGAGATTAGTGGAACTAATGCCATCAAGTGCTTCTTGTTCATGAATGAATAGGACGTGTGCCAAGGTGGATACTCTCAGCTTATCAGAGCTTCCATCCAACTGAAAAGAACATGCATATACACACATGCATGCACACAACGTGAATGTGTGACAGTGAGTCCACATTATATGCTGTTGTCATTATGTGACTCCAGTGGTTCCATATGATAAGGGATTATCTAATATTTCATTCTGTTTCCTCTCAAGCACCGTATTTTAGCATCTATAGAAGTTTTATAAACTTCTTATCAACAGTGTGGCCTGTGTCTAACTTTGCAGTAAGAAGTAAAACTGTCAATGATGTCTTAGTAATATTGGTCTCTGCCTTTAGTGACAAAATACATTGGTTGCATCCTGAAATACATTATTCAGGGATTGTGCTAGAAAAACTTCATTAGTTTACTAGAGATGTCACTCTTCTTTATTTGTAAATTATAGGGAAGTTTGGCTGGCTTCATACAACTGTTTGACAAAATTTCAGAACAGTATATCAAGGAATAGGGATAAATAGATTATTAGTTCAGGAATATTCAATTTAATGGTTTTATCACTGGGCATACTTCCTTTCTGCATTTTCTTTTTTATGTTGCATGTATGAAATTATCCCATCTGCAGATCACCTTGAACCAGAGCATATAGATTCACATTCTGTAGTTGCACAGAATTTCTGATCACCGCTTACAATTATGACATTTTTCTGAGTTATTGTATTTATTATACTTTGTATCAATATTTTTCACTTCAGAAAGCCATTTTGAGCCTCTAGTCCATTTTTATTAGTTGGAGAAATTATAGAACTAATAATGTTAGGTATAAGCTGACTTTTCTGGTAAGGCATAATAGAAGCTTTAAGAATGAATTGGTTGTTAAGACTGTAACAGCCTTTCTATGAAAGTCACGATTTTATACTTCAGATGTGAGAGGCACATTGAACCAAAGAAAGGCTCATTGCTCTTTCTTGTAAATCTGCCAGGGGCTAGCAGTGTTCTGAGAGCACAATTTTAGAAAAGTGCCTCAGAGGATAGGTCCACCTGTTGCCTTCATATTGATCTCTGGTCAACAGACGGGCATAATTTCCTCCTAACACTATAGGACTGAAAGTCATTCTCCTGGGTGTAATGCCAAAATATCACTTTAGCACAGAGAAAGTCATGTTCTCAAATGTGCTCCAGAAAAGATGTTTGTACAAGTTTCCTTGGTTACAATAGTGGTGCTTCACAGTCCTTATGGCCTGAAAGCTCTCTCCACATTGCAAGAATGCAGAATGCTCTATCAAACAGACAATGATATTAGTCTTTAGTAGCAATCAGAAACATTATAAAGCTTAGAACTCTAGGAGTATTTTGACTACAAAATAATGACACTGGCCTTGCAAAGCAATACATGAAAACCAATTTTGTTAAATTAATCTGTTTGTTTATTCATTCACGTAGTGATCCCTCAATTAACATTTATTGAATGATTATTTACTGAAACTTACTACAACTTCTGCCTTTATCCTCCCCACCCCACCCTATTTACCCCATTAATTAAATTTTTGTAACAGGTTCTGAGTCTTAGCTTTTAATGATTTTTTCTAAATTGAGGTGTAACTTAACGTGTTTGTAGAGATTTTAAGTGTACTGTTCAAATAGTTTTGACAAGCATATTAAGAGGCAGACTATTTCTATAAAATAAGTTTTAAATTGCAATTGTAATAATTTAATATAAAGATGTCTTTTGGATCATTTAACACCAACTTGGGCATATATTTTGATCTCTTAAACAGCATATTAGACATAGCTGAAGAGAGAATTGCTGAACTAGAATATAGATTTGAAAAAATTTATGTAGGATATAGCACATATGCAAAGAAAAGAAAGATGATATAAAAGACAAACTAAAAGATATAGAGGTTGTATATTCAGAATATACTCAGGACTCTTACAACTCAAGAATAAAAAGAATAACTCAATTTTAAAATGGGCAAGGGATTTAAACAGATATTTCCCCAAGAGACATACAAATGGCCAATAGGTGGGATTTAAACAGACATTTTCCCAAAAGAGATACACAAATGGCCAAAAACCTACATGAAAACATGTTCAATATCATTTAGTCATTAGAGAAACATACATTAAACTCATAATAAGACACAATTCACTCTCCCACCGCCACACACTAGGATGGCTATAATAAAAAAAAATGTAGAAACAATAGGCATTAAGGAAGATGTAAGAATCTGGAACCCTCATACATTGCGGGTGGGAATGAAAATGATGTACTACAGTGAAAAAGAGTTTGACAGTTTCTCAAAAAGCTAAACATAGAGTTACCATAAACTCTTTATATAAACTTCTAGGTATATATCCAGGAAAAGTGAAAATATAAGTGCTCAAAAAAAAGTGTACATGAATGTTTATAGCAGCATTATACATAATAGCAAAAAGTAGAAATAACCTAAGTTTCCATCACTGATAAATGGATAAACAAGATGTCATGTATCCACACAATGGAATATTATTCAGACATAAAAAGGAATGAAGTGCTGATACATGCTACAACATGGGTCAACCTCAAAAATATACTAAGTGAAAGAATACAATCACAAAAGATCACATATTATATGGTTCCATTTATAGAAAATATTCAGAATAGGCAAAGCTATGGAGTTAGAAAGTAGATTAGTGGCTGCCTAGAGCTGTACTGGGGTAGGGAGTAAGGAGGAAAGGAGAATGACTGCCAATGAGTACAGGATTTCTTTTTGGGGTAATACAAATGTTCTATAATTAGACTGTTATGATAGTTGCACAACTCTGTGAATATATTCTTAAAAATCACCAAATTGTGATGGATGGAATGGATGGGTGGGTGGAATTTATATATTTCAATAAAACTGTTTTAAAAATATGACAGACAAGATGTAAAAAAAAAAAGGAAATGATCACTTTTCTCCCCACAATGTAAGAAACTATATCTTAATTAAAATCCCCAAATTGCAAACCATAAAGGAAATGATCAATAAAATTAACTACATTGATAAATCTAACTGCCCTAAATTAAGATCTTCTGCTTATTGAAAGATATCTTAAAGAAAGTAAAAAGACGGTGGAGCCAAGATGGCCGAATAGGAACAGCTCCGGTCTCCAGCTCCCAGCCCCAGCGACACAGAAGACGGGTGATTTCTGCATTTCTGCTTGAGGTACCGGTTTCATCTCACTAGGGAGTGCCTAACAGTGGGTGCAGGACAGTCGGTGAAGCGCACTGTGC